>NW_026877212.1:0-20988 GCF_032173495.1 Musca vetustissima
ACACCCGTATAACTAAAACATACTTATTTCCATATCCGCACTGTTTGCTGGTTAGTAAATTGTTAACCAAATTGTTCAGTGTCCTCGCATATATTCAAACGTTGGCTCACATTTTCACCGTATATAAGTGTATATACCCCCATTAGCCGAAAGGTTGAGGGTATAAAAGGTCTATGGTATGCGAAGGTCTACGGAATTACACACATCTGGCAACCCTAGAGTCATAATAAGACGTGTACCGATATATCACATTTTCCATAACATCCTAGGAGTAGTGGTAGGATTTCAAATATACACTCCAATTTTGGTTGAGGTTATAAAAATCGGTGACAAAAATTGGGCTTTATACCAGGATTTCAGAACCATCTTGCGTCGTAGAAATTCAAACAGTATGGTGCGTATGATTGTTATATATATCTGCTAATGTTACACATACGCACACTGGAATAAATAAATGCTTTTATTTTATTAGTATTAATTATATATTTCCAATGAAGTTTCTGTTGAAGAAATTATCATTTTTTTTACCAAATCACAGTTTTCTTATCTTATTTCCACATTTATCTATGTTAGAAAAAATATTCGAGGTGATATCCGGTGGTTGAGGATCACATTTGTTCCAATATTTAGTGCGTTTATCCTGAACAGGAGAAACTCTATCCTGATGGAAAGGCTTAGAAAGTTTTAAAATGGAGGTACGTCCTTTCATTAATTTGAGGATGTTAAATGCGTATTTTGACTCCTTAAACGGTATATCGTGTCCTCAAGGATGTCTGAGAATGATTGCAGCGAATTTACTCTTTGGGCTAGTTATTTCATGAAGTTATATGGAACATGATAATGAATTTTTGTTTGCAGAAGCTTACTGCGAAATTCAAAATTTGAGTTTATGCTGTCAACCTTTTAATCAGAGTTGAAGGGAATATTCGTTTCGAATTAGAACATTGTGGTGAACAGCCCAAGCACATTGTACAGGCTTGGAGTGACCTAATTAAATTGATGAGACAACTAACAAAATAAAATTATTGTTTCTGAATGGTAAGTTGGAACACTGCCGTTTTCTCTTCATTCGAACTGGTATGTCAGTTCGAGAAGTATTTAAACCTAACTCACTAACTAAACAAGCAAGTTTCATATATTAGTTCGAAGGAAATACATTATGTATAACCAGTGAGGAAAGCAGTAAAGTCGGACTGGGCCGGTTATATGATCCCCTTCATGATAACTCCTTACTGGAACATCGGAATCTCCTTAAAGCAAACTTGACACAAACTTAAAACTTGCCAGAAATTAATTTATATTAACCTCAGTACGATGTGTCTAGCTATGGATTTTTAGTGAATCAATTATATAAAATCGGACGAAAATATATATAAGGAGCTATATGTAAATCTGAACCAATTTTAAGAAAAATTGACACAATTAGGGCTGTACAATGTTCAGTACATTGTAAACCAGTAAGGAAAGGACTGCACCGACTATATGATACCCTTCACCACTTTGTGTATATTCTACATATGTATCCTGACAGACGTCGTATTTTCGAAGAAACGTTGACTTCAAATTGAACGAACTAAATGTGCGATCGTTATCTATATGTAAACCGACTAACATCGATACCAACACATGTCATTCTGCAACCTATTCTAAATTTTGAAAATATATTTAAAGCAAACCTTGCACACGCTATTTGGTACGCGTCTTTAAATTAGACGAAAGTATATACAGGGGATATATGTAAATCTGAACCAATTTCAAGAAAACTTGACATACGAAAGGTTATAGTAACTTCAGTACATTGTACAAAATTTTGTACTGGTCGGCCAAACATTGGATCTTTAGAGTACAATTTACATTAATCGGACAAAAATATATATTGGAGCTATATCCAAATCTGATTCGATTTCACGAATCTTAGCACGCCTCATTCTGGACCTAATTCAGTACCCTATGCCAAATTTCATGCAAATCGAACGATATATAGGAACATTGGTGCCCCATTCACCTTAATTCGGACGGAGCTATATATAAATCTGAACCGATTTTCCTGGCACACGACATTCTAGACTCAATTCAGTACACTATGGACTTTGGTGCACCATTTACATAAAATCAGACGAAACTATATATGGAAGCTATATCTAAATCTGAACCGATTTTCTCGAAACTTGGCACACATCATGCTGGACCCAATTAAGTACTCTATGCCAAATTTCGTGCAAATCGAAAGATATATATATATAGGGTTCAATAGGGTTCGCCATAGGGTCATTTAAGTGACCTGTGCCAAATTTCATCCAAATCGGATAATAAATGCGACATATACTTTGTTAACAAAAATACATGGCAGACGGACGGACAGACGCACATGCATAAATCGACTCAGAAAGTGATTCTATGCATATTCTCAAAGGAACATGATTCTATCTCGATTATTTTTGTCTGTTACAAACATATGCATAAAGACATAATACCTTGTATCATACTGTGGTAAAGCTGCCAATCGGACAAAGTAGGGTTTTTAGTGCACAATTTACATTAAATCGGACGAAAATATATATCAGAGCTATGTCTAAAACTGAACAGATTTTCACAAAACTTAGCACACATAATTCTAGACACAATTCAGTACGCTATGCCAAATGTCGTGTAAGTCGAAAGATATGTAGGGCCTTTGGTGCATCATTTGCATTTAATCGATCGAAAATATTTATGGGAGCTATCCGATTCACACGAAACTTAACACACATTTTCCAGACTCAATGCAGTATGGTATTCCAAATTTCGTGCCAATCCAAAGATAGGTAGCGACTTTTGTACACCAGTTACATTAAATTGGACGAAAATATATATGGTAGCTATATCTAAATCTGAACCGAGTTTCCCAATTTCAATAGTGGTCGTCGCTGGGCCAATCAAATGACCTGTGGCAAATTTCATTTAATTGGCATCATTAGTGCGACCTCTACTTTGTTTGCAATTTAATATGGACAGGCAGACGGACAGAAAGTGATCTTATTCATATTCTCAAAAGGAACCATGTATCTATCTCGTTTCCTTTTACATATTTCAGTTTGGTACATATATATATATATATATATATATTTCATGTGAAGAGTACTTGTGGAACTTTGGTGTTACACCTATAATGAAAAAACTTGACAGTGCATTCGTTCTGTCGTTTCTGCTGCTGCATTTCAAAAAGTACCCGCAAAAAATTTCTTAATTACGAAGACACACGCTGAAGACGCACTTAACACTTACCTTGTTTTATCTTTAATTAAAACGTATTGGCACATTCACACCCACCCACAAAAGTGCAAAGGATAATTGTATAAGTGAATCAATGAGTGTCATAGAGGTGGATACGCCAAAGCTTAAGGTATCAAGTAATTGGTACACGTTTTTGATTACATAGATATAATTTGATGTTGACAAATCTGAAATTTAGCACATTAATATCGACCATAAATTAAATTTGAGTACCATTTAGTACCACCCAAATCCCAATTTTTCATTTAGCACACATTATTTCCTCCAACCAACAAAACTTCATGCATACCCCGATCCTAAAACCCCACAATGGTTCCAAATTCAAATTTCAGGATTCCAACTCCATTGGTTCACCCACAGTTCAAATTGTACCAAATTTAGTACACAGTAGTACGAATTTCCAAAACCTCCTTCTTACCCCAAACCAACACCCCCACAGTGATCCTAAATCCAAGTTTCAGGATTCCAACACTATCGGTTCACCCACAACTCAAATTGTACCAAATGATCCTAAATCTAAGTTTCAGGATTCAAACTCTATCAGTTCACCCACAATTCAATTTGTACCAAATTTAGTACAAAGTAGTACGAATTTCCAGAATCTTCTTCTTACCCCAATCCTACACCTCCACAGTGATCCTAAATAAAATTTCATGATTTCAACTCTATCGCTTCACCCACAATTTAAATTGTACCAAATTTAGTACACATTAGTACAAATTTCTAAAACTTTCTACATATTTCAATCTTACACCTTAACAGTGATCCTGACTCCAAATTGCATGATTCTAGCTCTATTGGTTCACCTAAAATAAAATTGTACCATATTTAGTACAATTTAGTAGCCATAAATATTAATTTGTTAACCTGAATCCAGACCCTAATCCCACATCCCTACAATAATTGTAACTCTATATTTCATTGTTCCAGCTCTATCGGTTCACCCAAATCCAAATTGTACCAATTATAGTACGATTTAGTACTTTTCGTACACATAAGTAATAATTTCAAAAACTACGTACATATCCCAATCCTACACTCCGACGGTAATGTTACTTTTACTAATTTTCAGGAATCCAGCCTGATTTGTACCTCCAAATCAAATTTGTACCAAATATAGTGTCAAATAATACTTTTCGTACACGTGAGTATGCGCTTTCCAGCCTCTACTCATATCGACCCTACTTCTCAACCCTAATTTGCATTCCAAAGTTCAAGTTTTTAGCTCAATCCATTCACATGCAACGAAATTGTACGTAATTTAGTACATTTCTGTACTTTTCGGATACTTATAGGTCGAATTTCGAAAAAGCCCTTTGTTTATATACGATGTAGGGTGTCAAATTGTCCGCCCCATTCCTTGCTGGTTTTATTTTAACTTAAATATTCTTAACTCAATTTCCACAGGTTTCTAACTACTCAAGCAGATATTCCACAATAATACAAACAAAACTAACTTTTTAACCACAACAGGAGGTTATTTGTGCAAACAAAAACTAATTCTCTAGTAATTTCTTAAGCAAAAAAACAAAAAAAAAAAAAAAAAGAAAACATTATTTGCTATTCCATTTAGAAAATTACAAATATCAACATAACACCATACGCAAAGTATCATCATTGTGTTTTTTTTCTCCGACTTTCGAGAAAAATTATAAAATACAAAAATAACCTTCATTACAATCAAATTACTTACGTGTCGAGAATTGAGAAAAACATTGCAAAATGGACGTTCTGAATGTAATGAAAAATAAACGAACAAACAAACGTACACACGTTGCCATGGAACTTAATAAGAAAACTTGCTTTAGGTGATCGTTGAAACAACAAGAAGAACAAGACGTGATGCCTGAAGGAAGGATATTAAAAACGAAAAAAAAACAACAACAAATAAAGTTGTAAACAACTTTTCATATTTTTGTATCCTTCAGAATGTTTATGAAACTCATGATATGTTTACAATTTTGTGACACCTGTGTTTGAAACCTTCTGTGTTTTTTCACTATGTGTATTAGTTTTGTCACCATAAGGATTTCTTATCGATTCGAGTGTCATGTTGCAACAATAACATATTTTACATAAATATTGACCAATTGTAAATAAGCACAAATATTTATACCCTACACACCTATGTTGTCAGGGCATTATAGTTTTGTACAGCCCCAAAAGTTTGTAACACCGCGAAATATTGGTCCTAGAACCACCTTTAAGTATACCGATCGCCATATCTCGACTAGATGAGTCGATCTACACATTAGTGTCTGTCCGTCTTCCATTATAATTTGTAAACAGGATACAGGCCACAGTTATGGTGCTTACGTATTCACATATTATTTAATAAACCATTACCACACTAGAGGGTGGAAATATAGCGCTGATCGCTTTGAAATGTTCCATGAAGTTCCAGTTACGGTCAAGGATAGGAAATAATCAATTTCATCCAAATCTTAATATTTCTTCCAATCTTAGTAAAAGTTCGAAGATGGGGAATATCGATGCAATCCTTCTGGTACTTCCCACACAAAATGGTCAAAATTGAGCTAAAAATTATTTCATTATAATATGCAAACATACTTTCTGATTTTAACCAAACTTTGTACAACCTATTATCTGTACCAAGCCTAGATCACGTAGGAAGATGGGGACCAGTTAAAATGTTCAATATTTATAAATCCAATATCCGGCTAATGGAATGTCCGATTTGCACCAAACTTTGCACAACATATTACCTTTACCATGCCTAGATAAGGTTTGAAGATGGGACCCATTGGTCATCTCCTTCTGGTACCTCCCTCACAAAATTGTCAAAATTGTGCTACAAAAATATTTTATAAAACCATGCTATTTTAACAAAACATTGTACAACCTATTATCTTTACCAATCCAAGGTCAAGTAGGAAGATGGGATCCATAGGTGCACAGCTTCTGCTTCTGGTACCTCCAAAGGGTCAAAATTTTTAATATTTATATATCCAATATCTGGCGAATGAAATGTCCAATTTGAACAAAACTTTGCACAACCTGTTCTATTAACCACACCTAGATCAAATTTGAAGATGTGACTCATCGGTCCACTCCTTCTGGTACCTCCCCCACAAAATGGTCCAAAATTGTGCTAAAAATTAATTTTATAATAACATGCAAACGAACTATTCGATTTTAACGAAACTTTGGGAAGATGGGACCCAAAGAGGATCAACATTTTCAATATTTATAAATCCAATATCAGGAGAATGGAATGCATTAACCATTCAAGCATTCAGCATCAAGTCTAGATCAAGTCCGAAGGTGGAACCCGTCTGCCCTCTCCTCTGGTACATCCTACAAAAATGGTCAATATAACATATTTAATCAACATAAAATCCGAAACACCTTTAATTAAACATATATTTTTATATAATACGAATAATAAAACCTGGGTATAACTCCGAAGAACGTCTCCACAATTACTATTTACTTAAAATCGAAAAAACCCAGGAAAGCAGTAAAGTCGGACGGGGCCGACTATATGATACCCTTCACCACTTTGGACGTCGCATTTTTAAAGCAACCTTAAAACGAAATTGGATCCGTAAACATCTCAGTCTGCAACCGATACAATATTGTTAATTTGCACAGATATAGAAATATATTAAGGGTACACCATTTACCTTAAATCGGACGAAAATATATATGGGAGCTATATCTAAATCTGAACCGATTTTCGCGAAACTTTACACACATCATTCTAGACTTAATTCAGTACCCCATGCAAAATTTCGTGCAAATCGAAAGATATATAGGGACTTTGGTATCTAAATCTGGACCGATTTTCAGGAAACTTAACACACATCATTATAGACCTAATTCATTACGCTATGCCAAATTTCGTGCAAATCGAAAGATATATAGGGACTTTGGTACACAATTTACATTAAATGGGGCGAAAATATATATGGGAGCTATATCTAAATCTGGACCGATTTTCAGGAAACTTAACACACATCATTCTAGACCTAATTCATTACGCTGTGCCAAATTTCGGGCAAATCGAGAGATATATAGGGACTTTGGTACACCATTTACATTAAATCGGAAAATATATATGGGAGCTATATCTAAATCTGAACCGATTTTTCCCAATTTCAATAGGGTTTGTCCTTGGGACAAATAAGTGACATATGCCATAGATAAAGATAAATCTGAACCGATTTAAACAAAACTTCGCGTATGTCTTTCTGGATCTAACCCAGTGCGCTGAGGAAAATATTGTCTCAATCGGGGAAACATTTGGAGTTTGGTGCACAATTTACATAAAATCGGACGAAACTATATATGGAATCTATACCTAAATCTGAACCGATTATTGGGAGTTTGGTGCACCGTTTAGATAAAATCGAACGAAAATATATAAGGGAGCTATATATAAATCTGAACTGATTTCAACAAAACTTCACAGATATTAAACTGGATTTAATTCAGTACGCTGTGCGAAATTTTATATCAATGGGATAAATTTTGGGAGTTTGGTGCACCATTTACACAAAATCGGACAAAACTATATTTGGGAGCTATATCTAAATCTGAACTGATTTCAACAAAACTTCACAGATATTAAACTGGATTTAATTCAATACGCAGTGCAAAATTTTGTCTCAGTGCAAAATTTTCTGCTTAAATTACGTTCGTATTTTCACATGAAATTCTTAAATAATTAATATTCATTTATTCCGTAAATATATTTTGTAACACAATGACACACACTTATAACATCATGGGTGTATTTCCTTTATACTTTGTTGACTTCTTTTTGAACTTTAGCAGCTGACAAAGGCACACATGTTTATATACACACAACATTATCTGGTGAAGGCACATGACCTTTACAGCCACCTCCGAAAATAAATTGCGATTTTATAAAGTTAGGAATAACATTTTTAGTGGGGGAACATAGAAGCAACACGTGCGTAGCTGACAGCCATACAAACTACAAAACTATTATTATCAGCAGCAACAATAAATAATCATGGAAATCTGTAAATGACATATGCTGCCGTATAGAGAATTCAAATCAAAGTTGGTATGCCTTTTAAAATTTGCATGTTAAGAAATGTGAAACTTCCGAAAAAAAAATGAAAAAAATATTAATCAATCCAAAAAAAAATTCAAAAAATTCCCAAATAGACATTCACTTTAGAAGTTAATTAAGTACATGGAAGTGAATAAATATCCTCACAATGACATCCCTATTAATCTAATAGCATCACACCACAACATTACTTTATCATAATTAAGTTCAAATTATATTCGAATTCTGTGGATATGAGTGAACAAATAGACGGCAAAGACCTCATCAAATCCTTAACACTAGAACGCCGAAGGCAGTCATTTTGACCGCTTTCCAATTTCAAGTACAAAAGCAACTGTGTATTTAATGACACTTTTTACAGGGAAGTCGGACAATTATTTAATATTTCTTTAATCAACTTTAATGGCTGATTTGGGATTTAGTTAATGAATTTTTGTGGTCGGGACTAACCATAACAACATAAGGAGTAAATTATTTACATGACAACTTTTGTGGTGTTAATGGTATTGGAAAATCTTCTATTTCCAACCGTCCATATGGTGGTTTGGTGGGTTGTATCATTTCAAAATGTTATTGCGGAATAGTCTTCCGAGGTGTTGGTGTGCGAGTGTGTGCGTTTGTTATTGATGCGGTTTTCCAAATGGCTAGAAGATATCCAAGGGTTTTGTATTACTGACTAGCAATGTGGTTATCGTGGCTGCAAAATGGCTACAGCAAGGGGTCTATATAAAGGAATAAAGGGTGGAAAATGTTTAAAGCTTAAAATTATTTTCTGGTATAGAAATAATTAAATTTAATAACATGCCAGATAGATATAGACACTATCTGGCATAGAAATGATATATATAGACCAGTGAGCGGAGCAGTATAGTCGGACGGGGCCGACCATACGATACCCTACACAACTACCACGAACTCTAACTTTCTGAGGATGTTTATTCCGAGTCGGAGTAATATTTCGTGATATTTGCCCCCTCTTGTCCGATTAGAGGTTAACAACACCTCTTCCTTACTATTTTCGAATATTCAGTACAGTCCTTCTAATTACTTGTCCAGATTACCTTCACGGTGGGTTGTGTTGTGATTTTTGGATTATACTCTACTCGAAAACACACAAAAAATTATATTCTCCGTCCATTTCATCCCAAAATTTTAATCTGATCATCACCGAGAATTATAGGCGTTGTTCTTGACCATAACTGGAACCTCATGAACAATTTCAAAGCCATCAGCGCGATATTTCTCCCTCTAATGTGGTAATGGGTTACTAAATAATATCTGAATATAATATCCTGTAAATATTTGACTGTAACTCCCACATCTGAGTAGATACATCACTATATTTGGTATCAATTTAAAGGCCAACCACTCCTCTTGGATATGCTATCAACTCCTGGGGTCTACATCCTCCAGGAGTAAATATATATGCCATAGAATACAAATTTTGTCATTTTTCACACAAAAGTCAGGGTCCATTTGACCCGCTAAATATTGACCGATCTTTATCAAAACATGCATGCTTATTCTCTGGCCCGATCCCCTTCTCCATGCAAAAATTCGCGGTGTTTGGGCCATAATTGCGGCCTCTGGAGCGACCAGAAAAACCGACAAAAATTTAGTATTTGGTCCATTTCATCCCCTAAATATTAACCGATCTTTTCCAAAAACAATAGGGGTCTTCATTGGCCAGAACCCATCCTACATGCAAAATTTCGTGAAGATTGGTCCATAACTGTGGCCTGTATCGTGTTTACAAATTATAATGGACAGACGGACGGACGGACGGACACACATGTCTAGATCGACTCAGCTAGTCGAGATATGACGATCGGTATACTTAAAGGTGGGTCTAGGACCAATATTTCGCGGCGTTACAAACATTTGGGGCTGCACAAAGCTATAATACCCTGACAACATAGTTGTGTAGGGTATAATTAGCTGGGAGGTTAATAAGCCTCTGTATATAAAGATGATCTGGCAGGCTTGAGAGTCGAGGCGAGCTGACATGCCAGGAAGTATATATAGATCCCAGGTGGAGTCTATTATATTACGTCGAGCTAAAGGTTACATTATCTCTATATATAGAGACGAACTGCCATACCAGGAAGTTTACCAGTATAGCCCAGCCGACAGCTCTAAAATTTTTCACTATTTCAATTACTTGCCACAAATATGGATATTTTACTGTAGTTGAACTGCGATTGTTATGCGCCTAACTATAACATAGCATAGTTAACCTAAAGGCAACTAAACGTTATGCGTTTAAATAACCAGGTAGCCATTCTACGAAACGAGCATTGCAATTAAGCCCATAGGTGACTTCATTCAATCGATGTTCGTTGTTAAGGTAAAACGCTGAGGTTTCACCTGACGATTTGTAATGAATCGAACGTGGCAGCGACATAATGACACAAATGGTTAAATAACCGTTCTTATTGGAGTTAGGGTTGTTGTAAAAGGTGACATTAATTTGCCTGGTGGCAGCTATTTGTTTGAATTTTTAATTAAAAGAATCCCTAAGAGTATATATTTTTGCAGGTAACTAAATGTGAACATATACAAAATAGGGAAATTAAATTAATGAAAATTATACAAAACAATGTGGACAAGAATTTTCACATTATTCGCCAAGGAGAGTATTTTAAATTCACAATTTGAGACTTATGTATTGAGTCTTAAGCCGCATTCCGGGTCCCGAAAGATGAAAAGCATTTTAGAAGAAAGTTTCCTATATGTGTACAAGTCTTCACATAGGTCCATTTAATTATTTTGAAGGCTTTAAAAACATTTTCTCATTGAAGACTATTTCAAAAAAGGTACATGTTTTGCCGTTGGTCTCCTGAAGGAGATATCCGCATCATTTTAGGTATTTCAAATGTTATAGCCCAATTTTCTCACTCAAGTGATTTTAATTTTAGCATTTAAAATTTATGGGGGTTGAAAAATATGTCTGCAAAACATATACCTATTTTGATAGAGCAAACATCAAAGGCCTTACAACATTTTCGGTATCTCGTACAATTTAGCCGCATTTCCCCCTGAAAAGCGATAGGGACTAATTTTTTAAATCGAAAATCCAATACGCGTTATAGAAGCTTCAAACTTTAGTCATGTGGTACAATTAGTTGAAATCGGATGGACATATATATGGAACTACACATATTCTCTTTCCTTCTGTTTCCTATTGGCTCTTACAAACAATTGAACATAATACCTTCTTGATATAATAGCTTGATGTATATACATATAAAGGACTCTCCTAGCGAGAAAAAATTGTGGTCAACGCACTGTGCAGCAGCACACCAAATGGTGTGTGCCATGGTTTGCTCAAATGGGTCAAAATTTACATATAGATCTCATATATAATTTTACTTGTACACCAAAGACCTCAAGTCTGCCCGATTTATGTGGTATGTGTGAGGGTTGACATACGTTATTTCGTCAGATTGCATTTCAATTGTCCTCCAAAGATGCTATGTCTGTTCTATCTACAGAATATTGTACATATGAGCATCTCTCATATGTACCCAAACCAGTAAAGGGTATCATATATTCGGTTCCGTCCGATTTTTCAACATTCCTTAGTGGTTTAAAACAGTTTTCCACGTAGTGCGGTTTTCATAGGCCCCCTTTTTATACCCTTCACCACACTGTGGTACAGGGTATTATGTTATTGTGCATATGTATGTAACGGGCAAAAATAATCGAGATAGTCCCATGGTTCCTTTTTAGAATATGCATAGAATCACTTTCTGAGTCGATTTATGCATGTCCATCCGTCCGTCTGTCTGTCCATGTTAAATTGTAAACAAAGTACAGGTCGCATATATGATCCGAATTGGACGAAATTTGGCACAGCTCATTTGTTTGGCCCAAAGATCTATTGAAATTGGAAAAATCGGTTAAGATTTAGATATAGCCCCCATATATATTTTTGTCCGATTTAAGGAAAATGGTGTACAAAAGTCCCATATATCTTTCGATTTGCACGAAATTCGTCACAGCGTAATGAATAAGGTCTAGAAAGATGTGTGGTAAGTGTCGTGAAAATCGGTTCAGATTTAGATATAGCTTCCATATATATTTTCGTCCGATTTAAGGGAACCCCACCCATTCTCGATTTTAATTTTTCAAGATTTTCAATGGGCTGGTAAATCAATACCAATGCTTGGTAAGGTTTGTAACTTTGCGCATATATATTTTAAGATTTAAAAAAGAAGAAAAATAATTTAAAAAAAAAATTTTTGTTATTGTTTTGTTGTTGTTGTTTGTAATTAAAGAAAAGTCCTTATTTTTGATGGCGGGCATGATAACTCCTCACTGGAGCATCGGAATCCGAAAATTCCAACGGTGTTAGAAAGAGTACATGTCTGGCTCTCGTATGAAATAGGATTATTGACTTCGCTCTAAAATTAACAAAATGGTGGACCTTTGAAAAAAAATTTTTGGAAAATCGCCGATTTTTTACCAAAAACCCAGTTAAAAAATAGGAAGATCTTCACCGATTGGCTTTATCCTAGTTCATACGATAGCTATGCATTCACAGAGAAACGTATAAAAAATTGGAATCGATTGGGTTATTAGGTTTTGAGTTATCGTGCCCGCCATTCGCAAAAAAATTTTTCAGAGAAAAACGCGTTTAAAGTTTGAGAAGCCCCTCAGCCGTCACTTGATGCTGACACAATAAATCGGCTATATCTTCAAGAGTTCTTAAGATTTTCACTTGAAATTTTGTAGAGACATTCTATATCAACAAAAATTTTGACCCCGAGAATGGGGGGTTCCCGTTAAGGTAAATGGTGCGCCAAAGTCCCTAAATATCTTTCGATTAGCACGAAATTTAGCACAGCGTAATTAATTAGGTCTAGAATGTTGTGTGTTGCGTTTCCTGAAAATCGGTTCAGATTTATATATAGTTCCCATATATATTTTCGTCCAATTTTATGTAAATGGTCCACCAAAGTCCCTATATACCTTTCGATTTGCACGAAATTCGGCATAGCGTACTGAAATAAGTCTAGAATGATGTATGCAAAGTTTCGTGAAAATCGGTGCAGATTTAGATATAGCTCCCATATATAGTTTAGCCCGATTTTAGGTAAATAGTCCATTAATGTCCCTGTATATCTTTCGATTTGCACGAGATTTGGCACGGAGTAATGAATAAGGTCTAGAATGATGTGTGTTAATGTTCGTGAAAATCGGTTCAGATTTAGATATAGCTCCCATATATATCTTCGACTGATTTAATGTATATTGTGTACCAAAGTCCCAATATATCTTTCGATTTGCACGAATTTTGGCATAGTGTACTGAATTACGTCTAGCATGATGTTGCTAAGCTTCGTGAAAAGATCCATGGCTAGGCCGATTGACACAACGTACTGAAGTAATATACGTTGAGATCGGTTCAGATAGAGATAAATAACAAAAACGCGACGTATGTTAGGATATATATGTACAATATACCCAAAGTGGTGAAGGGTATCATACAGTCGGCCCAGTCCGACTTTACTACTTTCCTTACTGGTTATTTTTGTGTTTTGGGTTTTTGCAAGTATAGATGTTTTTTCAAACTTCGATTTTAGATATTGCATCATCCCTTTGGCTGAAATATAGAGACGACTAAGGAACCATAGGATTAAGAATTAGCTAATAGTATTTAAACCTTTAATTTTGATTATAATTTGAATTTAATTAAAGCCTTAAATTCCAATCTCAAAAAATAAAGATAACACATTATAACACATACCCAATTTTTTGTACATTTCATCATTCATTTTTTCGTATCCAGCCAAAATGTTTCAAAGACTCATTAATCTAACATCCATCACTCACATTGTCATGACATACTTACGCACAGAGACTGAATACATATACACACACCGTCAATCACCTAGCCATGTTACATATATATATGCCACGTTAATTTACCACCACATTGAAATACGA
Source organism: Musca vetustissima (assembly GCF_032173495.1). Lineage (NCBI taxonomy): Eukaryota > Metazoa > Arthropoda > Insecta > Diptera > Muscidae > Musca > Musca vetustissima. The sequence goes on from NW_026877212.1 coordinate 14,291, forward strand.
ATATGCTACAATATTTCACATTTTCGTAGAAAGAGAGATGAAACCGTCAAGGCGTATGAGGGATATTAATTGTAAAATATGCCTAGATTTGTAATGTGTACATACATATGAAAGTAGTTGATTGTGTATATGTGTGGGTGTGGATGTGTGTCTGTGTGGCTGCGTATGCGTGTCTGTGTATGTGTATCCAAATTAAAGCAATGCATAATTTCAAGTGAAATTTCATGTCAAAAGAATGCACACAAATCACTTTATGAATTAAATATTCAAAAGGAGCTGGCAGACAGACATATCGTATTTAATCACAATGAAATTTAATCGATAAAAAATTACCAACTAGTATTTTCCCTCTATATGTTCATTCATAGTATCATCATTAAACCCATGAAACTAATTAAATCTTAATGTAAGTCATATGAATTGTAATTAATTATGCCATTCAGACGAAACGAAACAAAAATTGACTACAGGTGTTAATATGTAACGTCGAAACTGTCGAATACCGTTTCGTTAATTATATGAAATCATTAAATCGATTGTTCAAATATATAAAACCATGGTCTTGAAACATGCCATATAGTGAACGGATTTTTTTGACAGAAAAATTATATGGAATTAATTTGTTAAGAATTAAAAGTTGTAATTCTGGTAGTTTTTGTGTTACCAATTTATTTAAGCATTATTTTGCAAAAACTTTTAAAAGGTATGATTTCAATTCAATAATACCCTGATTATAGCATCGTCTGGCCCCAAGTGTTTGTAGCAAAATATTGATCCAAAACCCGCCATTTAGTATACGCATCGTTATATCTCCACTAGCTGAGTCGATCTAGACATGTGTGTCCTTCCGTCCGTCTGTCTATTATAATTTGTAAATACGATACAGGCCACAGTTATGGGTCAATCTTCACAAAATTTTGCATGTAGGACGAGCTCTTACTAAAGAAGACCCTTATTGTTAGATCGGTCAATATTTCGATCGGTCAATATTTCGAGGATGAAATACAAAAATGTCGGGCAAATCGCTATGAAATTTTAAAGTTCACGTTATGGTCAAGGACGACACCTACAAATTTCGGTAATGATCAGATGATATATAGGAAATGTAATTGGCCTAAAGCTTTATTATTGTATGATTTCCTAGTCGTTCTAGAAGCCTTTTTCGTAAGCCGAACATCACAAATTGTCGATCACTTTTATAAAAATGTTCGGTAAATATTAAGAGGGTCATCTGAACCAGGACTTTTGTATGCAAAATAACTGAATTTTAATCGTTTAGCGTAAATGTTTATTCCGGAAAAGCTGCCAGTGTAAGAAATAATCGGTCAACCGGCTTTTGCCCAATCTCGCAGTATACTTCAGCAGGAAGTAAATTTTTAGTGGTACTTGTTCTGGGTAGCAAATTGACTGCCCCGTCCGACTGTACTGCTCCGCTCACTGGTTTATTACACGCTATCTATAACGCTGTCTATAATTTAATCTCAATCAGGCACCAGTTCAAAGATAACACGTGCAAAATGGAAACATTCAAAACTTCGGGTCAATGGGACAAACATTGGGAGTTTGGTGGAATATTCATCAAAAATCGGACGAAATTATACATATTTATATGTGGGAGCTACATTTAAGCCATTTTAGACTCAATTCAGTCCGCTAGGCTAAACTTCCTACAAATCGAAAAATATATAGGTACATTAGTACACTATTTACATAAAATCGGGTGAAAATATATGTGGGAGCTATATATAAATCCGAATTGATTTACTCGAAACTTAACACGCATCATGCCAATTTTAATTCAATACGCCGTAACAAAATTTCGTGTCAATCAATATGAAGCACCATTTACATAAAATCGGTCGGTCGAAAATATATGGAAGCTATATCTAAATCTAAAATTAACACACGTCATTCTAGACTCAATTCAGTACGCTGTGTCAAATTTTGTGCAAATCGAACGATATAGAGGGACTTTGGTGCACCATTTACATTAAATCGGACGAAAATATATATGGCAGCTGTATCTAAATCTGAACCGATTTTCACGGAACTTAACACACTTCATTCTACACTCAATTCAGTACGCTGTGCCAAAATTTCATGCAAATCGAACGATATAGAGGGACTTTGGTGCACCATTTCCATTAAATCGGACGAAAATATATATGGGAGCTGTATCTAAATCTGAACCGATTTCACGAAACTTAACACACATAGTTGTAGAATTATTTATTTATTTTTATTGGTATTTGGTGTTATGTTTGGTGCGCTCACAGCTCGCGTATTTCATGTCGATGGTCCAACGTCTGCTACGTCTGTTTGAACACAACTCATGAATATATCCAAAGTGGTAAGACTATCACATTGTCGGCCCAGTCCAACTTTTCTACTTTCCGTACTGGTCTTTTACATGTTTCCAAATAAACTTAAAGTCATGGTTAATATCACTTTCGATTTCCTTGCATCATCAAATAATTTTAAATTTTTTGTTAGCTTGCTCTTATGTTTGCATCACATTTATGTGACATTTCTCTCTTTGATTTGATGTCCTGGTGTAACTACGACAAAGGTTTTCTAAGCCAAATCGACCACACTTATGTCACTTTAGATTACTACACCATTACATCCTGTATGTGAATGTAAAAGCTTAGGATATATTTTAGGCTATTCTCAGTGTTGATGTGCATGTGTGTTGCGTTGAATCTCAACATTTGGTCCAATTTGAAAAATTGAATATGCATTGGAAATAAAAACAACAGCAACAACATGAACCCCCAAATAAAAGAAAATTAAGATTGAAGTAATACAATTTGAATGAACCGCAACAAGGGCAGTCTGATTGTGTGTTTGGTCAGAACCATGAAATAAATTGATTTTTGGTTTTAGCTGTGTTTTCAAGGAATTCGGGTTGAAAAGTAAAACAAGTAAAGAGGACATTATAATCGTTCCCCACAGCATGCGACATGTCATGGAAAAATAAAATAAACAAGTAAAAAAGCGTTAAGTTCGTCCGGGCCGAACTTTGGATACCCTCCACCATAGTATACTAACAGATACTAGCATCGAAAATATAGGGTACATTCCCAAAAGTGGACCTATACGGAAAATTCAATGTATACCAAATACAAATTTTAGCAATTTTTAATGAATATTTTTCCTAAAACCCCAGAAAGTGGTCCGATATTGATACAATAATGAGGTCACAGTTATATAAGGACATCATCAATATACACAGGTTTTATTTCGTCCTAACTGAGAACAGATATAGCTCTATTTCGAAATTAACATTTTTGCATCAGAATACATTTCTTTACTCTAAATACTGAAAATACCCAAATCGGTAGGTATCATTATATGGGGCTAGGCCTAAATGTGGACTATAGTTCAACGTTCTCGATATCCTCCGCAGGTGAAATAATTACAACAGAGTCTTAGAACCAAACCCAAATGCGGAACAAATCAGATAAATATTTGTATATAAACCAGTAAGGATAGTAGTAAAGTCGGATGGGCCGAACAAATGATACCCTTCACCACTTTGGGTATATTCAACAGATGGAATCCTAACAGACGTCGAATTTTTGAAGGACCATTAACATGAAATTAAACATGTCATTCTGCAACATATACTAAATTTTGGTCAGATATATAGTTGTTTCTTACAATGGGACAAAATTAAAAATATCGAAATCTAAACCGATTTCATCGAAACTTTTCACATGTTAGGTTACACTTATTTTGAGTATGTTTTTGTGCATTCGGCCACATTTTGAGATCTTCATTTACTTATAAATCCAAATTTCGTGCAAATCAAAGGATATATAGGGACATTGGTGCACCATTTACCCAAAATCGGTCGAAAATATATATGGGACCTACATCTAAATCTGAACCGATTTTCACGAAATTTAAAACACATCGTTCTCGAATTAATTCAGTACGATGTGCCAAATTTCGTTCAAATCAAAGGATATATAGGGACATTGGTGCACTATTTACCTAAAATCGGACGAAAACATATATGGGAGCTATATCTGGTGCACTATTTACCTAAAATCGGACGAAAACATATATGGGAGCTATATTTAAATCTGAGCCGATTTTCTCGAAACTTAACACACATCATTATAGTATATATTTAGTACGTTACGCCAAATTTCGTGCAAATCGAAGGATATGTAGGGACATTGGTGCACTATTTACCTAAAATCGGACGAAAATATATATGGGAGCTATATCTAAATCTAAACCGATTTTCACGAAATTTAACATACATCTTTCTAGACTTAATTCAGAAAGCTGTGTCAAATTTCGTGCAAATCGAAGGATATATAGAGAGTCATTTATATAAAATCGGACGAAAATATACATGGGAGCTACATCTAAATCTGAACCGAATATTCCCAATTTCAAAATGGGTTCGCCCTTGGACCAAATAAATGAGCTGTTTTTTTATCCAATTCGAATCAAAAATGCGACCTATATTTCACATGGACTGACAGACGGACGGACGGACATGCATAAATCGATTTAAAAAGTGATTCTATGCATATTCTCAAAAGGAACCATGTTTCTATCTCGTTTCCTTTTGCCTGTTACAAAAATATGCACAAAGACATAATACCCTGTAACACAGTGTGGTGAAGGGTATAAGAAGGGGGTTATATGGGGTCTAACCCTAAAAGGAGGTGAATATTAATAACTTTAAGTAGGGAGATTTGTTACCATATACGACTTTAAAATAACAAATTTCAGTGAATTCGGTTGAAAACGCGCTCAAGAACCTAAAAATACCGAAACTTGGGGGTATCCTTATATGGGGGCAACCATTTGGTATACAATAAGAACCCAATGTACCAAATTTAAGCGTATTCGGTTGAAAAACGCGCTCAAGAACACCAAAATACTGAAATTTTGGGGGTACCCTTATATGGGAGCTATACCTAAACGTGGATCGATAAATCCCTTCTTCGAACTTGACCTACCTGCACACAAAAGACGACTCTATGCAAAATGTTGGCGATCTATCTCAATTCGTTTAGACGCTAGAGTGATTACAACAGACAGACGGACCGACAGACGGACCGACAGATGGACAGACAGACGGACTGGCTATATCGTCATAGAATTTTACGCTGATCAAGAATATATATACTTTATAGGATCGGAAATGATTATTTCGATGAGCTAAAAACGGAAAAACAAAGTATAAATACCGCAGACAAACGGGTAAACACATTGTACTCAAAACATAAACATATCGAAACAACATCTGACCTTTGAGTACTTTATCGTAAGTTTTCTGTTAAGAGGTTGTGTTTGCCCCCACTGGTCCCGGAATGCAAAATTTTAGCCACTTCGTAATGTTAGAACGTAGTCACTTCGGTTGGGTTGAAATTATTCTTACACTTCACCACCTTAACTTAAGCGAGATATAAAATAACAATACACACCTTCTATGGACAAATTAAAAAGGATGCTTGGAGACCGTTTATTGTTTATATTGTTTTACACAAAACATCAATGCACATATCCACAGCCATTGTCTGCCACAATACGGTGTCGGTTATAAATTTTCAACACAACTTGGAGTTTTAGTTACCGCTTGCTGTACATACTGTACACTCAACGGCAACAGACTGACTGACGCACTGACTCCCAACCTGACATGACGTTAGTGAATTTTCAATTATCAGTTGATGTTGTTGAGTTCTGCATATGTAAAAACTTTGCACAATGTCATTTATACGAGTAGTTCATGACAGACCTGTGACAGCCTACCAACCACAACAAACAGGACAATAAAGAGTATACGTTATCGGACACACACACACGCTCACATTTACCCAGATGCTTTTGAAACTTTTCAGTCGCTTCGTGTATTGTCAGCTACAAGTGGTGAATGTTAAACTTTCCACTTGAATCATTTGTTGTCCACAACATTCATATATAAAACTACAAGGATATATTGTCTGAGAAAAGAATATATTTTATGGCCCGAAATCTTCAATAAAACCAGTAAGGAAAGTAGTAAAGTCGGACTGGGCCGACTATATGATACCCTTCACCACTTTGGGTGTATTGTACATATGTATCCTAAAAATTGCATGTCAATGTTCCCTCTAAGGAACATGCTCATGCCTGATGCAGATTTAAAGTCGTCCATGTACCATGGGACAAATTTATGGAAAACGATTTATAGCAAAATTGATATCCGCTATTCGGTACGCCGCACTGTTAAAAATTTAATCTTTAACAGATACCCGTTAGAAATACTTATGGAAGCGATGACTGCATCTGTACCAATTTCAACAAAACGCAATAACGGCATTCAAGTCTCAATTTGATACGTTGTGCAAAATTTCGTGTTAATGGGAAAAACATTAGGAGTTTGATGCACCATTTATGTAAAATCGGACTATATATATGTGGGAGCTATATCGAAATCATTCTAGACTCAATTCAGTATGCTATGCCAAATTTCGTGCAAATCGAAGGATATAAAGGGACTTTGGTGCACCATTTACATAAAATCGGACGAATAAAATATGGGAGCTATATCTAAATCTGAATCGATTTTTACGAAATTTAACACACATCGTTCTAGACTTATTTTAGTACGCTTTGAAAATTTTCGCATCGAAGGATATATAGGGACTTTGGTGCACTATTTACCTAAAATCAGATCAAAATATATA
>NW_026877213.1:0-21153 GCF_032173495.1 Musca vetustissima
TATATTTCCAGCTATCCAAAGGCGTGGATATTTTATAGAATACCTATTCAAGCTATCCAGATATTCGAGCGGTGCAGATATTTAAAGAATATTTTCGAAGTTATCCAAAGGCGTGGGTTTTTTAAGGAATATTTTTTTTCAAGTTATCCAAAGGCGTAGATTTTTCTATAGAATATTTTTTTCAGTCGTAGCTTTTTCTAAAGAATATTTTTTCAAAGGTGTGAATTATTTAAAGAATATTTTTAAAGTTATCAAAGGCGTGGATTTTCTAAAGAAATTTTTTTTAGGCTATCCAAAGGCGTAGCTTTTTCCAAAGAATATTTTTCAAGCTATCCAGAGGCGTAACTTTTTCTCAAGAATATTTTTCCAAGCTATCCAAAATGCGTGGCTTTTTCTAAAAAATATTTTTTCATGCTATCCAAAACGCAACGATTTTTAAGGTAATATTAAGCTTGCATTTATTATAGCATTTTTTAAAGGTTCCACTGAGTCCCGCTTGATTTTAGATATTTATTCTGGTATTCAATTTTCTCAGAACATAAAAAACCTCCCCAACCTCGGTGTATCGACTGATTTTTTGTATTTTGAATGTGCAACGTAAAACCAATTCCTTATTTTCCAAAAAAAAAAATAAAATTGGAGTTTCAACAAAAATTAATCGGCATATAAATTTTTCCATTCTTCCTCAATACATTTTTGTTTGGCTTTATCCAAAATACAAAATATACGAACGAAAAAATCGGCAGAATTGAAAACAAACGAAAATCATGTGTTCATTTCAAATAAATTTCAAAAAGATAAACAAATCGCATCGAATGTAAGAACACCGAAGAAATAACAACAACAACCCGAGGAAGAAAGCCAAAAGAAATAACCAAAAACCAAAGCAACGTGTAATTATTGCGATAATCATTAAACCGACTGGCAGACAGACAGGAGGACAGACATACCCCAATGTTTATCATTTGAAAGATCAGCGATCGAGCCAACCAGCCAGCCAGCCAGCCGGCCACCCGCTAGCCATATCAGCGATGCCACTATTCGTCGAATCATCCTTGAAATTTGGCAGTGAAACATAAATGGGTGTTGTAATCGCAAGAAGTGTGAAAGACAAGAGAGAGGGGGAGAGATCAGCAACAACAACAACTAGACAAGTAACAAAAATTTTAAGTAGATCCACAATAGTGTCAGAATTGTTTTATGATATCCACAAGAATGCAGCAGGGACGGCTATAAATCACCGGCGGCTAATGCTTGGAATTAACAGCGAGGTGAAGTGTCACAATTTGTTTTTCTCATTTTTAAGTTTAGAATTCTGTTATGTTGTTATTGTTATTGTTTTTTTTTTTTTTTTTTGTTTCTGTGCAAAGCGTGAATGCATAGATTGACAGATTAATCGCCAATGGTGGCGTAATAGCGCCACCATTCAACAACTCAATGTAGATGTGTAATAAATTTCTTCGATTGCCTGGGGGTTTTTGGCATTTGATTGGCTTTTACATGAATGTAAACAGAGAATATTATTATAATAATATGAAACAAAATGTAAACATCTGGTAGAGTGGAATATTTTTTTCTGGAGAGATTTACAAATACCCAATTTTAAATGCAAAATACAGCCACACCTGTTAGGGCTACTTGAAAAAATATTCCTTATCGGGACCCAAAAAAAAATATTATTTAAAAAATCCACGTCTTATTGGGACCCCAAAAAAATATTCCTTAAAAAATCCACGCTTTAGTGGGGCCTTGAAAAAATATTCTTTAAAAAATCCATCCTCATTGGGAAGCGTGGGCGGATTGGGACCCCAAAAAATATTATTTAAAAATTCCACGCCTTATTTAAAACCAGTTGTGAAAGCAGTAAAATCGGACGGGGCCGACTATATGATACCCTTCACCACTTTGGGTATATTCAACAGATTCCATTAACATGAAATTAAACATTTCATTCTGCAACCTATACTAAATTTTGGTCAGATATAGAGTTGCTTCTTACAATGGGATAAAATTATGTAAATAAATTTAAAGCAAAATATCGAAATCTAAAACGATTTCATCGAAACTTATCACATGTTAGGTTAAACATATTTCACTATATTTTGTGCATTCGGCCATATTTTGAGTTCTTCATTTACTTATAAATCCAAATTTCGTGCAAATCGAAGGATATATAGGGACTTTGGTGCACTATTTACCTTAAATCGGACGAAAATATACACGGGAGCTATATCTAAATCTGAACCGATTTTCACGAAATTTAACACACACCGTTCTAGACTTAATTCAGTATGCTGTGCCAAATTTCGTGCAAATCGAAGGATATACAAGTCTTTGGTGTACCATATACATAAAATCGGACGAAAATATATATGGGAGCTATATCTGAACCGATTATCACGAAAATTAACACTCATGTTTTAGACCTAATTTAGTACGCTAAGCCAAATTTCTTGCAAATCGAAGTACATATAGGTCTTTGGTGCACCATTTACAAAAAATCGGACGAATATTATAGGAGCTATATCTAAATCTGAACCGAAATTTAACACACACCGTTCTAGACTTAATTCAGTACGCTGTGCCAAATTTCGTGCAAATCGAAGGATATATAGGGACTTTGGTGCACTATTTACCTTAAATCGGACGAAAATATATATGGGAGTTATTTTTAAATCTGAACCGATTTTCACGAAATTTAACACACATTGTTCTAGCCTTAATTCAGTACGCTATGCCAATTTTCGTGCAAATCAAAGGATATATAGGGACTTTGGTGCACTATTTACCTTAAATCGGACGAAAATATACACGGGAGCTATATCTAAATCTGAACCGATTTTCACGAAATTTAACACACATCTTTCTACACTTAATTCAGTACGCTTTGCAAAATTTCGAGAAAATCGGAGGATATATAGGGACTTTGGTGCACCATTTACATAAAATCGGACGCAATATATATGGGACCTAAATCTAAATCTGAACCGATGTTCAGGAAATTTAACAAACATCGTTCTAGACTTAATTCAGTACGTTGTGCCAAATTTCGAAGGATATATAGGGACTTTGGTGCACCATTTACATAAAATCGGACGCAAATATATATGGGAGCTATATCTACAGCTAAACCGATTTTTCCCAATTTCCATGTGTCTATCTCGTTTCCTTTTGCCTATTACAAACATATGCACAAAGACATAATACCCTGTACCACAGTGTGGTGAAGGGTATACAAATCTACGTCTTATTGGGATTCCGAAAAAATATTATTTAAAAAATGTGAGCGGAGTAGAATAGTCGGACGTGGCCGACCACATGATACCCTACACTACTTCCACGAAAATCTAACTTTCTGTGGTTCTATATTCTGAGCTTGGGCAATATTTCGCTATAGTTGCACCCTCTTGACCGACTAGAGTTCAATAAATACTACTAATATTCAGTACAGCTCCTCTAATTACTTGTCCAGATTCTCTTCACCGTGTGTGGTGTTGTGATGTTCGCCTTTCAATTGTAGCCTATAGATCGACTCGAAAAAAAAAAAACAAAAAAAAAATAGTTTTCGGTCCACCTCATTCCAATATTATTATCTGATCATAAATTAAAGGCGTGGTTCTTGACCATACCAGGATCCTCATGGATCAGCGCTATATTTTCGCCCTCTAGTGGGGTAATGGGTTACTAAACAACATACGAATACGTAAACACTTGTAAATATTTAAGTGTAACTCCCGCATCCAAGTACATACGATATTATAATTTGTATCAATTTAAAGGCCAACTACTCCTCTTAGATGTACTATCAACTTCTCGGGTCTATGCCCTTCAGGATTAAATCTATACGCTATAGAATACAAATGTTGTAATTTTTCACACAAAAGTCAGGATCCATTTGTCCCGCTAAATATTGACCGATCTTTATCAAAACAGGTATGCTTATTCTTTGGTCCGATCTCCTTCTCCATGTAAAGTTTCGCGATGTTCGGACCATAATTGCGCCCTCTAGAGCGACAATTATTGTGACCTATAGATCGTCTCGAAAAAACAAAAACTTATGTTTTCGGTTCACTTCATCCCAAAATTATTATCCCATCATCTCCGAAAACTCTAGGCACTGGAACCTTATGGAACATTTCACAGCGATCAGCGCTATATTTTCGCCTTCGAGTGTAGTAATGGGTTACTAAATAATATATGAATATGTAAGCACTTATAATATTTAAATTTAAAGGTCAACCCCTCCTCTTGGATATACTATCAACTTCTTGGGTCGACATCCATCAGGGGTAAATCTATACGCCATAGAATACAAATTTTGTAATTTTTCACACAAAAGTCCGGGCCCATTTGACCCGCTAAATATGGACCGATCTTTATTAAAACATGCATGGTTATTCCCCTTCTACATGTAAAATTTCACGATGTTCGGGCAATAATTGCGACCTCTGGAGCGACCAGAAAAAGCGACAAAAATTAAATATTTGGTCCATTTCATCACCTAAATATTAACCGATATTTACCAAAAAACAATAGAGGTCTGCATTGGTCCGAACCCATCCTACAGGCAAATTATCGTGAAGATTGGTCCATAATTGTGGCCTGTGGCCGGACGGACACACATGTCTAGATCGACTCAGCTAGTCGAGATATGACTTAAAGGTGGGTCTGGGGCCAATCAGGATTAAATCTATACGCTAGAGAATACAAATGTTTTCAGGATCATATACTGACAGATCTTTATGAAAACAGGCCCGATCCCCTTCTACATGTAAAATTTCGAGAATATTTCGCGGCGTTACAAACTCTTGGGGCTGCAGAAAGCTATAATACCTTGACAACATAGTTGTGTAGGGTATAAAAATCCACGCCTTATTGGGACTGCGAAAAATATTCTTTAAAAAATCCCGACTTATTGGCACTTTGAAAAAATATTCTTTAAAAAATCCCCGATTTATTGGCACTTGGAAAAAAATCAACACCTTATTAAATCCAATCAGCGCTATATTTTCGGTACCTTGAAAAAAATATTCTTTAAAAAATCCACGCCTTATTGGTACCTTGAAAAAAATATTCTTTAAAAAGTCCACGCCTTATTGGGACCCCGAAAAAATATTCTTTAAAAAATCCACGCCTTGTTGGGACCCCGATAAAATATTGTTTAAAAAAATCCACGCCTTATTGGGACACCGAAAAATATTCTTTACAAATCCACGCTTTATTGGTACCTTTAAATAATATTGTTTAAAAAATTAAACCTTACAGTTACTTGAAAAAATAATGTTTAAAAAATATTATTATTTGTTAAAAAATTATGTTTTTTAAATCCTCTTAAAATTGTAAACATTTTTAAGCATTTCCCGGCTTTTCTTGTTATTCCACTTCCTATTCGCCAGGACCTGTCAGGATTGTTTCTCATCCATATGTTGATCCGGAATGCGTAGGACGATAATAAATAAATCTTTAATAAAAAAAATAATTTATGACAAATACGATTCGCGTGGGACTTAATTAGTTATGGCCATCAACATAATGGACATTTCCGTCGCCCTAAGCTATAAACTATTCTCGGCAATGTGCCTTATATAGGGTGAAAAATCTTAATGTGTAAATATAAATAGAATTAGCCAACTCGACAGTTAGAAAATAGCTTTACAAATAGAAATTTTCATAACAAAGCGAGAGGGGGATGGTTGCCGCGCATACACTTTTTTCTTATAAATATAACCACACACACACCGAAATAATGTTGCAAGTAACATGGGCCCGGCAAGTGTATGTGAATAGTGTCCTCATGCAATCAGGTGTCAGCAGGACAAAAAAATAACAAACGTGACCGGTGCCTTCAAATGTCACTTTAAAAAATTGAAATTGAATGCATGTCGGCAAGCCGGTCAGGGGTTGGTTGTCCCCTTGACCGGTGTCGCAAATATTGCAACAACCCCTTTACAAAAAGAAAAAACAACATGAAACAATGTAGCGTGTAAACATACAATGTTGCCATCGAACACGCAACAATAAGGTGCATACCTAACGCTGATGGATCCCCGCTCCATGAACATGTGGAAGAGGGTAGGTGGTCATGGTGTCTGAAATGGTCTCATGGGAAACTTCAATATTGTTAACATGATTGTTTCTAAGCAAAGTTTTTACAACTCTCGCCTGGATAAGGCCAACTAACTAAGTAGTAGTTACCATTTTTTTTACATTGTTGCTGTAGATGTGTATGTGTATGAGTTTGAGCGAGTGTGGGATTGTCGTGGGCCCGATTTGCACATTTTGTGTGGTGTTTTTTTTTTTCAAACTTGGCAATGTGCATTTTTTCCAATTGTTGTTTTCTCTTTCGAACCAGACGTCGCCGTCTGCTGTTACTTTGTCATTTTTTTCGTTGTTGTTGTATTTTTTACTCCTTTATTACCCAGTATTTAGTTGACCTCATTTTTTCTGGTGGTGTTCTTGTCGTTGTTAATTTATATGCTTACGAGGGTCATTGGGTGGGGTTAGTCATTTTGCCGGAATTTAGGTCAACAAAAATGAAGCGAATAAATGCAAACAGTATGGAAAGTAGTAAAGTCGGACGGTGCTGACTATATGGTACCACCATCACCACTATGGGTATATTAAACAGATGCATCTTAACAGACTTCACAGTTTTGAAGGACCATTAACCTATATAGGAGCTATATCCACATCTGAACCGATTTAAACAAAACTTGGTTAGACTGCTCTAACATCGGCACGTTGTGCAATATTATGTAATAATCGGCGTAACTTTGGGTCCCTATATAACCTTATACCCTTCACCACACTGTGGTACAGGGTATTATGTCTTTGTGCATATGTTTGTGACAGGCAAAAGGAAACGAGATAAACCCATGGTTCCTTTTGAGAATATGTCGACGCCTCCGAACCATTGTATGCTAAGTCGACTTAGCATGTTTTAAAGTTCTTTATGTTTTTAGATACTACGGTCCTTAATCTAAATTCACTGAAATTTTGGTAATCATTGGCCAATCCAAACCAAAGTTATAAGCAAAAATGTACCTAGCATGGCACGTACGATAAAAGAAACTTCCATACTTTGAAAGCTTCTACTGAAAAACTCACTTTTCAGACTTAGCATACTATGGTTCGGAGGCGTCGATGTATAGAATCACTTTCTAAGTCGATTTATGCATGTCCGTCGGTCCGTCTGTCTGTCCATGTTAAATTGTAAACAAAGTACAGGTCGCATTTATGATCCGAATTGGATGAAATTTGGCACAGCTCATTTATTGGCCCAAGGACGAACCCTATTGAAATTGGGAAAAATCGGTTCAGATTTAGATATAGCTCCCATATACATTTTCGTTTGATTTAAGGTAAATGGTGCACCAAAGTGCCTATATATCTTTCGATTTGCACGAAATTTGGCACAGCGTACTAAATTAAGTATAGATCAGTGTGTGTCGAATTTCGTGAAAATCGGTTCAGCTTTAGATATAGCTCCCATATATATTTTCGTCCGATTTTATGTAAACGGTGCAGTCCCTATATATCCTACGATTTGCACGAAATTTGGCATAGCGTTCTGAATTTAGTATAGAACAATGTGTGGCGAATTTCGAGAAAATCGGTTAGGATTTAGATATAGCTCCCTTATATATTATCGTCCGATTTTAGGCAAATAGTACACCAAAGTCACTATATATCCTTCGATTTGCACGAAATTTGGCATAGCGTACTGAATTGAGTCTAGAATGATGAGTGGTAAGTTTCGGGAAAATTGGTTCAAATTTTGATATAGCCCGTATACATTTTCGTCCGATTTTATGTAAACGGTGCCATAAAGTCCCTATATATCCTTCGATTTGCACGAAATTCGGCATAGCGTACTGAATTAAACCTAGAATGATGAGTGGTAAGTTTCGGGAAAATCGGTTCAGATTTTGATATAGCCCATATATATTTTCGTCCGATTTTATGTAAACGGTTCACCAAATCCCTATGTATCCTTTGATTTGCACGAAATTTGGCATAGCGTACTGAATTAAGCCTAGAACGATGTGTGTTATATTTCGTGAAAATCGGTTCAGATTTAGATATAGTTCATGTTTGTCATATTGACGCGAAATTTTGCACAACATACAAAATGGAGTATAGATTGACGTAAATGCTTTTCGTAGAAATGTAGAAATGCTGACATAGCCCATATATTCGACCGATTTCATGTTTATTGGGTTTCAAATAATCAACGAGTGTCCGATTGGAATTTGCTTCAAATCGATTTACATAATTTTGTCTCATTCTCTATCTATCCAAATGAAGAGTTTAGTTACAGAATGACATGTTTATGGATTGATCTAAGTCGGTTCACACATATATATATATATAGATCATGTTATGTTAGAATGCATCTGTTGAATATACCCAATGTGGTGAAGGGTATCATATAGTCGGCCCGTCCGGTTTGGTTTAAAATTTAGAAAATAGAAATTTGTTTATATAGTATAGACCCTGAAAAAAAATATTTAACAAATCCGCGCCTGTAGAAGATGGTTAAAAAACGTTATTAAACAAATCCACGCCTATAGGTCGATGAAAAATATTTGTAAAAAAATTCACGCCTACTGAAGGTCGTTGAAAAAATATTTTTAAAAAATTCACATCACGATTTTTCAAAATATTTTTGAGAAATCCAAAAAAAATGTCTTCAAATAATCAACTCTTTTCGTTGAAAAAATATTATTAAAAATCCACCTTTTTTATATAAAAAAATAATTATTACATCCTCACCAACAGTTCGTTATTTCATTTCAAAAATACTTATCATCCCTACTTCTTTTACCATCTTTCCAGCTCTTATTGTTCGATTTCTAACCAAACGTTATATAGGCGAATATGATCATCAAACAGGTGGGCCAATCGAAACAATTTCTCCATAACATCGTCACGCTTAAGCTGAAGAAATAAAAAGTGTTTACTAAAAGGCTTTTGAAATTGTTAACCCATAAAGTCGTGTTTTTAATGTCGCTTGCAAGCTCTAAAAATTTTATAGAATTTTTTATCACAAAATGTTATGTCCTTTAAAAAATGCAATGTATGTAAAGTATGCCACTAACAAGAATTTAAAATTTACGTTAAATATTGTATGTGTGTGTGCTAACGATGTGTGGGCAAATGTCACGAGTTTACGTGACAATTATTTCGTTTTTATTCTGTTTATTTTTTTTTTTAATATTCCCTAAGTGACATGTATGAGGCGCCTCTCGCTTCAAGAAACCTCCATTGGATTTTTTTCGCTTCACCTGTTTTTTTGTTTTTGGTTTTGTTTTCAATTCTGTGTGCAAATTATTTCGCATGTCCTGCATCTCTTTTACCCCCATAACTGCTGTTGCAGCTAACTTTGTTTATTTTTTTGCTACTGCGGATTTATGACGAATATCTCTCCATCGTTTTCTATTTTTATAATAATCTATGTAATATTTATTTATGTAATAAACATTTTTTGTATTTATTTATTCCATGACCGGATTGCGTTACTAATTCCAGAAAATCGATACAAACATGAAGCTTTGGTTGATGGTGAACCGGTGCTGTTTGAATTACTCGACACATGTCCCAAGGTAAGCAGGATATGAATGTGTGTGTGTCTAATATATCAACACCATTGGCGCCCTTTATTATAAATAAATACACACACACAATGTGTATGTGTGTATTACTAAATTCCTTGTTACCATGGGTAACCTAATCGAGGCTATTTGGAGGAGGGTGAATAATTATTACTGTGCCGTACACATTTTTTAAGTAGTTAAGTTGGAGGCCATAAATCCGTTAAATTAGTTCATTGATAGTGGCCGTTTATGAAAATGGCATTTTAATTAACTATTGTGCGTGAGTTAATTTTAATTTAAATGACAAAAAATTAATGAGAAACAGGTGGTGTGGAATTTTCAATTATATTTTTTTCAGTATTAACTATGTATTTCCAGGAATTTAATAGGCGATGTTAGAGGGGTGGAAGATAGGGTAGGTTTTGGAAATTAAGTAATTCGAATTTTACACCATTTACAAAATTGCAGCTTGCTGAAGCAGTGAATTTCTTAAAAATAATAAAAATAACAATAAAAAATAATTAAAAATAATTAGCATGTAGTAACTTAAAAACATATTTTTTTTCAAATATTTTTTTAATGAGTAGATAGGATTTATATACCCTGCACAACTATGTTGTCACGGTATTATAGCTTTATGCAGCCCTAAGAGTTTGTAACGCAGCGAAATATTGGTCCTAGACCCCCCTTTAAGTATACCGATTTTCATATCTCGACTGAGTCGATCTAGACATGTGTGTGCGTCCGTCCGTCTATCCATTATAATTTGTAAATACGGTGCAGGCACCGTTATGGACCAATCTTCACGAAATTTTACATGTATGATGGGTTCTGGCCAATAAAGACCCCTATTGTTTTTGGTAAAGATCGGTTAATATTTAGGGGATGAAATGGTCCAAAAACTTGATTTTTGTCTGATTTTCTGGTCGCTCCATAGGGCGCATTTATGACCCAAACATCGCAAATTTTTACATGGAGAAGGGAATCGGGCCAAAGAATAATTAGACCTGCTTTGATAAAGATTGGTCAATCTTTAGCTGGTCAAATGGACCCTGACTTTTGTGTGAAAAATGACAAACATTGTATTCTGTAGCGTATATATTTACCCCTGAAGGACATAGACCCGAGAAGTTGCCAGTATATCCAAGAGGAATGGTGACCTTTAAAGTTATGCCAATTATATTGTCGTATGTACTTGGATGTGGGAGTTACACTTAAATATTTACATGTGTTTACGTACTGAGATATTATTTAGTAACCCATTACCACACTAGAAGGCGGAAATATAGCTCTGATCGCTTTGAAATTTTCCATGAGATTCCAGTAATGGTCAAGGACCGATGATGATCAGATAATAATTTTGGGAAGAAATGGACCGACAATTTATTATACCCTACACAACTATTTTGTCAGGATATTATAGCTTTGTGCAGCCCCAAGAGTTTGTAACGACAAGAAATATTGGTCCTACACCTACCTTTAAGTATACCGATCGTCATATCTCGACTAGCTGAGTCGATCTAGACATGTGTATCCGTCTGTCCATTATAATTTGTAAATACGATACAGGCCACAGTTATGGACCAATCTTCACGAAATTTTGCATGTGGGACAATGAAGACCCCTATTTGTTTTGGTAAAGATCGGTTAATATTTAGGGGATAAAATGGACCAAATAGTTATTTTTTTCGATTTTTCTGGTCGCAGCAGAGGCCGCAATTATGGCTCGAACATCACGAAATTGTATATGGAGAAGGAGATCGGGCCAAAAATAAGCATGCCTATTTTAATGACACATTTTGTGTGAAAAATGACAAAATTTATATTCTACAGCGTATATATTTGATCCTGAAGTACATAGATAGACCCGAGAAGTTGGTAGTATATCCAAGAGGAGTGGTTGGCCTTACGTATTCATATATGTACTATTATAAACCCATTACCACACTAGAGGGCGAAAATATAGCGCTGATCGCTTTGAAATTTTCCATGAGGATCCAGGTATGGTCGAGGACAACGCCTATAAATTTCCGAGATGATCAGATAATAATATTGGGATGAAGTGGACCGAAAACTTATTTTTTTTTTTTTTTTTTTTTTGAGTTGATCTATGGGCCACAAATGAAAGCCGAACATCACTACACAACCCACGGTGAAAGGAATCTGGACAAGTAATTAGACGGGCTGTACTGAGTATTAGTACTATTTGGTGACCTCTATACGGTCAAGAGGGTGCAAATATTGCAAAATATTACCCAAGCTCAGAATATAAAACCACAGAAAGTTATAGTTTCGTGGAAGTTGTGTAGGGTATCATATGGTCGACCCTATCCGACTATTCTGCTCCGCTCACTGGTTTAAAAATATTTTTAAGGAGTAGACAGAGGCGTGGATTTTTCAAAAATATTTTTTAAGGAGATATTGATTTTTATACCCCTCACCAAACTGTGGTACAGGGTATTATGTCTTTGTGCATATGTTTGTAACAGGCAAAAAGAAAAGAGATAGACACATGGTTCCTTTTGAGAATATGCATTGAATCACTTTCTATGTCGATTTATGCATGTCCGTCCGTCCCTCTGTTAATGTTAAATTGTAAACGAAATACAGGTCGCATTTATGATCCGATTTGGATGAAAGTTGGCATAGGTCACTTATTTGGCCCAATGACGAACCCTATTGAAATTTGACAAAATCGGTTCAGATTTAGATATAGCTCCCATATATAGTTTCGTCCGATTTTATGTAAATTGTACACCAATGTCTCTATATATCCTTGGATTTGCACGAAATTTGGTATAGCGTACTCAATTAAGTCTAGAATGGTGTGTGCTAAGTTTCGTGAAAATCGGTTTAGATTTAGATATAGCTTCCGTATATATTTTCGTCCGATTTTTGTAAATAGTGTACCAAAATCCTTACATATCTTTTGATTTGCACGATATTTGGCACAGAGTACGGAATTAAGTCTAGAAACATGTGTGCTAAGTTTCGTTAAAATCCGTTCAGAATTAGATATAGCTCAGATATATAATTTCGTCCGATTTAATACACAAGTGGTGAAGGGTATCGTATAGTCGGCCCAGTCCGACTTTACAACTTTCCTTACTGGTTTTATTCATAATTATCTGTCGCCTCACAAGAATCCCTCTTCGTTCCAAGGTTACATATTTATTTTGCTGACTTCACAATTATATTAATTTACCTCATGTTGATACTGCAAATATTTGTAGCAAGGTCCTTTGCAACAATTAACACTTTCATTATTCTCATTTCGTATGAGTTCATTTGATTGTATGTGTGTCACAATTTTTATTTTTATGTCAGGATATTGTCAGTTGACCACACATTTTCAGTGACATCGACTTTTACATGTATACACCTAGATAACCATTAAAATTAACAACAACAACAACAACACCACTTTAAACAATGTGGGTCTGTTCAGAAAGGATGTTTTTATAAATTTTTTTTTTATTCACACCTTGGGATTTTATTAAAAAAAATTGTTTAGGTTTTCTTAAAAAACATTTGTTTAAATATTCCCATTTAAAAATCCATGCCTTAGATTTTCATAAAAAAAAATAAAAAAATATGCGTTTAGGTACTCTTCAAAAAAATTTTTTTTAAATACACGACTTATATATTTCTTAAAAATATTCTTCAAAAATATATCTCCCTATATTTTTCTTAAAAAATACTTTTTAATATATAGTATATATTATTTAAAATAAATATTTCTGAAAAAAATCTTAAAAAAAATAATTTCTTAATCCACACAGTATGTCAAACATTTGTTGGCCTCTGGTGCGTATAACTAGTGCCGTTAAGTATACGCCTTATTATTTTATTTTTATAATTAAAAATCGCAACATATCGCCATCACTGCTATATTGTTAAAAATGATAAATATATATCATCACTTTCCTTTTATCCATGTGTTATGTCCTTTCCAAGGCCGGATGTGTTGACACGGCAAACAAATTGTTCGTTTGGAATAAAGTGAGCAAACAAAAACACGATGTGTCTGTGTGTATATGTGTGCCCTTACACATATTTAAGTGTTCCGTTTTTTTATTTTATTCACCCTTTAACCTTAACCCCATTTGTGGCGACATGATGTCATGTGCAAAATAAAAACTCATATTTTTTTCTTTCTTCCACTTCTTTTTTGCTGACAGGCTGATGACGAATTTCCCAATGCTGCTGAGCTGGTACAATGGGCCGATGGTTTGCTGCTAGTCTATTCCATTACCGATCGCAATAGTTTCAATTATATAAGACGTGCCAAATCAGATCTACAATCGGATACACCGGTCCAGTTGGTCGCCAACAAAGTCGATATGGTGCATTTACGTCAGGTCAGTCGTGATGAGGGGGAAATTTTGGCCAAAGATTTCGAGTGTAAATTTAGTGAAGTTTCCGCAGCCGATCATGTTGACCAGGTGGCCGAGGTGTTTATGGACTTGTGCAAGGAGGTAGTGGCATCCAAACGTAAATCAAAACAGAGTCTCTTGGAACGTATGTTGGGTAGTTCACGACCCTATAGTCGGGGGAAGAGTGACAGTAATTTACCCAAAGAATAGAAGAAGCCTCATTTTCTCGTTCTCACTCTCAGTCAACCACTCACATCCTCCCACCACACCAAAAAAGGCAAAGACTTGATTTGTTATGAATTTAAGATTATAAAAATAATACAAAAATGCTCATTAAATAATAAACAAAAAGAAAAAAAATATTTATTGTTGATATTAGTTAATTTTTTTTTATTTTCTAAATAAACTTTTTTGTACATTTTTTTTTGTAATAAAGTAAATTTTTATTTTGAGAAAAATAAAAAAATATTATTTTTTATTGTTTTTTTTTTTTATTTTAAAATATAAATTTGTTAACGGCCATACAACTTTAAAATGGCTTTAGCACAAATGTCCGTATATGTTACCAACAGAAAAGCTTTTGATTTACATAAAAGCTTTTATTATTTTTTTAACATTGTATCAGGAGGTATGTTGGGTTTCCACTTTGCTGTTAGCAAAGCGTAGCAACGGTCTGTAAAGCAATACATATGTATGTACATACACTAGTGTGTGTAGAAAATATTCTCTTGCATGACAATTTCGTTGACGAAGTTTATGGAATTGTCATTCATGACTAAACACATGATATGTCATCGAAAATGTCATGCTTCTCGAAATATGAAAACAAAACAAAACTAGTCTGAATCGAGTGTACTATGAAATATTGACAGAAACAAATAGAAAATTCTTTCCGAAAATATATACCAGTAAGGAAAGTAATAAAGTCGGACGGGGCCGCCGACTATTCGATATCCTTCACCACTTTGGGTATATTCAACAGATGAATCCTAAAAGACGTCACATTTTTGAACGACCATTAACATGAAAATGGATCCATAAACACGATATTCTTCAACCTATACTAATTTTTTCATTTGGTCAGATATAGAGTTGTTTCTAACAATGGAACAAAATTATGTAAATCAATTTAAAGCAAATATCAATCCGGGTGTTCGATTGGATAAACATGAGTAGTTTGATGGACCATTTACTAAAAATCGGACGGAAATACATATAAAAGCTATATCGAAATCTGGACCGATTTTCAGGAAACTTAACACACACCATTCTAGACCTAATTGAGTACGCTGTGCCAAATTTCGTGCAAATTGAAAGATATATAGGGACTTTGGTACACCATTTACGTTTAATCGGACGAAAATATTTATGGGAGCTATATCCTAATCTGAACCGATTTTCTCGAAACCTGGCACACATCACATTGTGGACCTAATTCAGTACTCTATGCCAAATTTCGTGCAAATCAAAAGATATATAGGGACTTTGGTACACCATTTACGTTAAATCGGACGAAAATATATATGGGATATATATCTAAATCTCAACCGATTTTTTCCAATTTCAATAGGGTTCGTCCTTGGGCCAAATAAGTGACCTGTGCCAAAATGCATCCAATTCGGATCAAAAATGCGACCTGTACTTTGTTTACAATTTAAAATCTACAGACGGACAGGCGTACAGACGGGCGGACATGCATACATCGCCTCAGAAAGTGATTCTATGCATAGTTTAGTCGCCGAAGTTGTTGTCAACGACAATATCGCTTACCCTGTCGCCCAAGTTGTCTTGCATGAATACTGCGACACTTGTGTGAACATTTCGTCAACGATTTCACGTTGTTGTCTGCAAGTGTCTTCATGGAATTGCCATTGTCTTACACGATTCGTTGATGTTGTCAGCAAGACACTTTCTACTGGGATGGGCAGAGAGTCTTGGCGAAGGAAAGGGAAGGACGCCTTAAAACTATTTTTTTTAATCCACACCTAATGAATTCCTTTAATTTTTTTTTTAAAAATGTACGCCATACATATTCCTTATTCTTTTATCTGCGCCGCATGAATTCTATAAAAATATATATACCTTTTTAAATCTATATCTGAAATTCACGCCTTACATATTCCTAATTTTTTTAAGTCCACGCATTCGTTAGAGTACAAAAAATATTTTTTTTACTACAAAAAAAGTAACATGGTCTTTGTTAGACTAACAAAAAATGTTTAAAAATCGACGTCTTCGTTAGAACACAGCAAGCTTTTATTTAAAAAAATCCATGCCATCGTTAGACTACAACAAATATTTTTTAAACCAGTGATCAGAGCAGTATAGTCGGACGGAGCCGACCATACAATACCCTACACAACTACCACAAAACTCTAACATTCTGCGGATTTTTATTCCGAGTCTGGGCAATATTTCGTGATAATTGCACCCTCTTGCCCGATTAGAGATCAACAGCAAAAAAAAAAAAAAAACATATAAAAACTAAGTATTCGTTCCACTTCATCCCAAAATTAGTATCTGATCATCATCGAAATGTATGGGCGTTGTTCTGGACCATAGCTGGAACCTCATGGAACATTTCAAAACGATCACCGCTATAATTCCGCTCTGCAGTGTGGTAATGGTTTACTAAATAATATATGAATACGTAAGCTCCTGAAAATATTTACGTGAGTACATAAGGCAATATAATTGGTATCAATTTAAAGGCCAACCACTCCTCTTGGATATACTATCAACTTATCGGGTCTATGTCCTTCAGGAGTAACTATATACGATATAGAATACAAATTTTGTCATTTTCACACAAAAGTCTGGATCCATTTGACCCGCTAAATATTGACTGATGTTTATGAAAACAGGCATGCTTATTCTTTGGCCCGATCACCTTCTCCATGTAAAAATTCGCGATGTTTGGGTCACATTTGCGGCCTCTGGAGCGACCAGAAAAACCAAAAAAAAATTATGTATTTGGCCCATTCCATCCCCTAAATATTATCCGATCTTTACCAAAAATAATAGGGGTCTTCATTGGCTGGAACCCATCTACATGCTAAATTTCGTGAAGATTGGTCCATAACTGTGGCCTGTATCGTGTTTACAAATTATAATGGACAGACGGACGGACACACATGTCTATATTGACTCAGCTAGTCGAGATATGAAGATCGGTATACTAAAAGGTGGGTATAGGACGAATATTTCTCGGCGTTACCAACTCTAGGGGTTGCACAAAGCTATAATACCCTGACAACATAGTTGTGAAGGGTATAAAAATCCACAACTTCGTCAGACTACAAAAAATATAAATGAATTTAAAAATAAAACAAAAAATATTTTTAAGGAATATATGAGGCGTGGATTTTTTACAAAATATTTTTCAAGGAATATATGAGGATATATTCCTTGAAAATATATATATATATATATATACATATATATTTTTTTTTAAATTTACACCTCATACATTCCTTGAAAAAATAATTTTTTTCTTTAAATCAACACTTCATATACTTCTTGAGAAAATATTTTGTAAAAAATCCACGCCTCACATACTGCTAACGAAAGCTTTAGACTACAAAAAAATATTTTAAAAAAATCCAAGTCTTAGCCAGGCTTAAATAACTTGTTGGCATAAACGCATTTAGACACTTCTAAACTGTCGTAGACGAAAATTAAGTACAATATTGGATAAGTAAATATCGTTAAACGATTATAAAACGCCATATCATGGCTGAAGATAAATGGTGGCCGCTAACAAACATCTTAACAACGTTAAGAAGCTTTGAGTTGCGACTACTGTGGGCAAATGTTGACCAACAGTGGGTATGAGAAAATAAAAAAAATTGAAAAATTGCGTAAAAAAATCATTTTTGTGAACTGTTCAACGACCACCAATATCATGGTGGTAGATTTTTTTATGATTTTTAAAATTTAACAAGTGAAAAAGCGTTAAGTTCGACCGGGCCGATATAGGGAACATACCAAAACGTGGACCTATACAGACATTTCTACAAACAGATTATGTAAACCATAATGTACACCAAATACATTATGGCGGAAGCTGCTGTTTCAATGTGAAAATTAGGATTGCAGAAAAAGGGTATGAGTACGTCGCTGGAGGCTGTCCTGGCGTGGCCAATGTTTATTACATCGTGTAGGAATTACCGAACATTTGTAGTTATCATTATATGAGGTGGTATGCCTAAGTAAGAACTGATATACATCTATTTCGAAACTAACATTTTTGCATCAAAATACATTTCTTTACGCTAAATATTAAAAGTACCAAAAATCTGTAGGAATATTTATATGGGGCTAGACCTAATTGCGGGCTATAGTTCATTATCGAACCTTACGTTCTAGTTTTTATCCCGATGTCCCCCACAGGTGAGATGATTACAACAGAGTCGTTGAACAAAACCCAAAACGCGGAACAAATTAGATAACTATTTTAATATATAAAGGGGATTATAAGGGGACTTCCCAAAAAAGGGGGCGGTTATTATTATACCCTACACAACTATGTTGTCAGGGTATTATAGCTTTGTGCAGCCCCAAAAGTTTGTAACGCCGCGAAATATTGGTCCTAGACCCACCTTTAAGTATACTGATCGTCATATCTCGTCTAGCTGATTCGATCTAGACATGTGTGTCCATCCGTCCGTCTGTCCATTATAATTTGTAAACACGATACAGGCCACAGTTATGGACTAATCTTCACGAAATTTTGCATGTAGGATGGGTTCTGGCCAATGAAGACCTCTTTTGTTTTTGGTAAAGATCGGTTAATATTTAGGGGATGATATGGACCAAACACTAAATTTTTGTCGGTTTTTCTGGCCGCTCCAGATGCCGCAGTTATGGTTCGAACATTGTGAAATTTTACATGGAGAAGGGGATCGGGCCTAAGGATAAGCATGCCTGTTTTGATAAAGATCGGTCAATATTTAGCTGGTCAAATGGACCCTGACTTTTTGTGTGAAAAATTACAAAATTTTTATTCTGGGGCGTATATACTTGCTCCTGAAGGACATATACCCTAGAAATTGATAGTATATCATGAGGAGTTGCTGACCTTCAAATTTATAGGTAAAGGTGACTATGTGCATAGTATTACTATTACTCCATTGGAGGACGGAAATGTCGCGTTGATCGTTTTGAAATTGTACATGAAGTTCCGATTATGGTCAAGGACGACGCTTATACTTTTCGATGAAGTTGAGATTTCATTCAGGGTGTGCAATGAACAGAAAACTTTAATTTTGTCAGATTTTCTAGTTGCTCTAGAGGCAATTATTATATGCAGATCATCGCATATTTTACATGGTGAAGGGGATCTGACCAAATACTTAGAGCGCCTGTTTAGATGATGATCGGTCAATATCGAGGATCAAATCAACCAAAACCTAAAGTGACAAATTTTTTATTTTATGGCATAAAAAATCACTTCAAGAAAAAATTTTTGGAAAATATGCTAGGCTTAGAAATTGGTGTTGTTGATCTATAATCGGTAAAAAGAGTGCAAATATAAAGAAATATTGCCCAGGCTCGGAATAAAAATCCGCAGAAAGTTAGAGTTCCGTGGTAGTTGTAGGTTGTAGGGTTTCGTATGGTCGGCCCCGTATGACTATACTGCTCCGCTCACTGGTTTATAATTTTTTTTTTTTTTTTTTGCTATCAGTTCAAAACACTGTGTAACCATAGTGGCTGACGAAAAACCAAAACTACTTCAAAATAAAATAAATAATTAAATATTTATTTAGTTTTAAAAACAAAATAATCGCTGTTGACACACCAAACGTCAACAACAATAAGATGATGAAAAAAAACCAAATCCAAAACTCGTGTGCTGACCACTCGACAAAAAAAAAGAACCGTCAATCTCCCAAGTAAATATCAATAAATATTTCAAATTGTTGTGGATTGAAACTCAGCTGCGTTTTCATTCAGCCATTAAGTCAAATATTTACAATTTAATGTGATCGATATTTAATGGAATTTCAATTCGGTAAATTGTAAATAAATTATAATTTTTCTTTTTTTTAATTAATACATAAATATTTACACACTCACACAGTGCTAAATTTACTTATTGATTTATTTTAAATTTCAGTAGTGTTGGCGGGTTATTTGGGATACCATTTGTATTTTGTTTTTGCAAAATAGTCAGGCTTAATCCCAGTTTGTTGTTTTTATAAAAAACAACTATTTATTAGTGGGGAATGTATGACATTGTCCGCCGAGGGGTAAGGCAGGGAAGACTATAGTTTCGGATCTCGCCACTGATCCTCATCAGTTCCCTTAGTTTTTTGTTGGGATATTCTCCCCAGAAGCTATTAATAGCTTCTTTACAAAAAACCTTTCAAACCCAAATGTCTCTTGTGACAATTCGAAGTTCTTAAATTACCAGCGATACGACCCCAATGAGAAGTTCGTTTCGTTGGCGCCTGACTTCTTGACCACGAAGAGATCCGAAACTATAGTCTTCCCTGCCTTACCCCTCGGCGGACAATGCCATACATTCCCCACTAATAAATAGTTGTTTTTTATATAAACAACAAACTGGGATTAAGCCTGACTATTTTGCAAAAACAAGATTTATTTTAAAGATTTATTTTAACTTGAATTAGAAATAAATTGGATTATTTCTTATACAACATATAATTTCTTTTTTCCCTTTTTAGCAAAAATCTAGAATTTTCAGACACAATTCTGTGTCTAAAACTAAAAAAAAAAATAAGTCATTAAATAGAGTTGCCATGTCGGACACAGTCAACTTAGAAACCATTGTAACTTTAAGAATATCCACTTCCAATATCGGTTTTAAAATAATTCACCTATTCGTGTGAAATACCATGTGCAACAGATTTCAAATTAAATATTCACAATTATTATTATTGTAATATTTAAAATTGTTCAATATGGAAAAAATATTAATTTGTATGCAATAAATTCAGTACCTTTCCGTTAGACAAAAATTACAAATGACAAGGTGTTGAATGTGTCAGTTTGTGTTGCTGTTGTTGTTGTTGCTTCACAACTGCATCATTCAAAACAAATAATTGAACTCTCAGACATCAAACTTTCACTTAAAAAAACTGCAATGAATTTGCATTAGAATTACTTAATAGGTTTTTTTTTCGATTCATAAGGAAAATTATTATTAATTGCGAATG
>NW_026877214.1:0-21061 GCF_032173495.1 Musca vetustissima
AGTGGAAATGTTTTAATAAAAGAACATTTTTAAGAATACCGCGATAATGTACAAAATTATTTTAAAAAGAATCACTGAGCCCAGATTTGACTTATTTTCTGTTAGTAGTCTGTAATTGAAGTGGAAAGGTTTAATGAAAAATCCACAGAAAATGTACAAAATATATTTTGTCACATTTCCACACATTTTATATCGAACCTTTATTTTCATCTTCGTAATTCTTCTTGGACATATTTTTGGGGCAAATGTGCAGCGTATCATTCCTTTGAGGCTTGGGGTTTTTTGTTAATTATTCAACATTTTTAAAATATTTTTTTTTTTAGGCGTTTGTGTTGGAAATATTTATGTGAGAGTGCCAAAAATATTAATTAAAAGTACTTTTAAGTGCGCAGTGGTACTGTACATATACACAGTAGAAACCGCGTAAATTTTAGAAGCAAGTGCAAGGATCGAAAATTGAGAAAAGCGGTTTCTGAAAATCTAATAGGCAACGGAGAAGCAACCAATATTCATAGTTTTTTTTTTTAGAAAGATTTGCTACCATATGAAAATTCAAAATACTAAATTATAACCGAATTAGCCAAACACCCAAAAATACGGAATAATGAGGAGTACCGTTATATGGGAGCTATCATAAAAAGTGGGCCGTAATCGCCAAAAATACCTCGAAACTTGAGTCAATATTAATAAAAAAATAAAAAATGACAACCCAAATTACAGAAAATTCGGTTGAAAACCGTGTCCAACATCCCCCTGGGCTACTGTTATGTGGAAGTCGTATAAACATATTGGTATAGAATCTAATTAAATCCGAATCCTAAGTGATAATTCCAGCTCTTGATGTCTTAATTATATGACGTTATTTAAACTTCTATGAATGCAATAATTACAAAAATTATATCCATGGAAATTTTAGAAGGTTCGACAATTGCACCGCTTATAACTCAAGAACAAAAATAAAATATCAAGGCTCGGTTATGAACACCAAATGGTAGATACTCTGAAACTTTATATTTTGTATTGCAGAGATTTATATTGAAATGTGTGCTATAGCTTCCGATGTATCGATGGGGAAAAAATAAAAAAAGTTTATCTACACCAATAATTTTCATGCATATTTCTTAGCCAAAAAATTGTTTATGCAAGAATGAATAGAAATTGAAAAACAAATCTAAAATACTGAAAATTATTCATTTACAATATTGCTATGGCAAGACAACGTTTGCCGGGCCCGCTAGTAAATACATATATTTAGTTTTTGTTTGTCCGCCCTTCCATTTCCTTTTGGTCTTTCCGCCACAAAATAAGAAGAAATTGCCTACATGGAATTGTGAAAGTAACTACCGACAGTTTAAAGGAAAGTAAAACGCTAAAAGGCTTTTGAAAATTGTGGAATTTTGTCAATTTTTTTGATAGCCTCAATATATCCTAGATTTCCCGGTATTTTGGGGCTTGTCCTGTATTAACATTTGTTTTGGTTTTCGGTGAGAAGGTAATTTCAACGCTGGGCTAGCATTTGTATAAGCCTTTAAAATTCTGCGAGACAAAGAATAAAGGAAATAAAATTTTTCGTTTTGAATTTATTCTCGTTTGAATTTATCCCGAAAATTCAAAATGTTCTAAAAAATTTCAGAGAATTAAAAATCTTGCTTAAGAAAGATGAGAGTGCATTGGGAATGGGAATGCAATGGGAGGCATTGAGCAAAAAGAGAATACCCCAGAAAAATACGAATAATAAGAGCGATGTACTCTCGAAGAATACGTCGATAGCTTCTGCTATCTCAGAACCGAGAGCAGCATTCGGCCGGCTGCAAGGTGCATGGAGAAGCTCACATATATCCAAGAAAACTATGTTTGTAATGTTCGAAGCATGTATATAGTCAATTCTGATATACGGCAGTGAAACATGACTTGTGTCAAACATCATCGCGCAACGTAGAGCTGTGGTGGCTAATATACCAGAACAGATATTTGAAATGAAAATATAGGGAACATACCAAAAAGTGATAATTACCGATAATTCTATAAACCGATGTATGCAAACCGTACATTATGTGGACTGATACTAATAACGCATGGTAGAGTATACAATCCTCAAACTACTTCAATTTAGATTGCAAAGTTACATGAGGCAAAGTTATAGGGGGACCAATATTGATTACATAGTGTAGGAATTAGCGAATATTTGGGGTTATCATTATATGAGGGCTATGCCTAATTAATGACCGATATATGTCAATTTCAAACCCAATATTTTAGTTTTGTATCTCAATTCTTTCTTCAGGAGGTATCATTATATGAAGGAGGTTCCTAAATGCCTGCCGATATATTTCATTATTGTAAGGTTCGAGTTTTTTTTTATCACGATATCTTTAAAAGGCGGAATGTTACAACAGGTGGCTAAATCGTCTTAGAACTCCACACTTTGTAGGTTAAAAAATTAAATTTAGCGGGTGAAATGGACCCTGACTTTTGGGTGAAAAATTACAAAATTTGTATTCTATGGCGTATATATTTACTCCTAAAGTACATAGACCCGAGAAGTTAATAGCATATCCAAGAGGAGTGGTTGACCTTAAACTGATACCAATTATATTGTCGATTACGTATTAATATATTATTTAGTAACCCATTACAACAATATAGCACTGATCGCTTTAAAATTTCCCAAGAAGTTCAACGACAACGCCTATAATTTTCGGTGATGATCACATAAAATATTTGGGATGAGGTGGACCGAAAACTTAATTTGTTGTGTTTTTTCCGGTGTATAGGCCACAAGCCGATCATCACAACACAACCCACGGTGAAGGGAATCTCGATAAGTACTTAGCAGGGCTGTAATGAATATTGGGAATATTCGGAAAGTATATCAGTGTAAGGAAGAGGTGCTGTTGATCTATAATAGGTCAGGAGGTGCAAATATTACGAAATATTGCCCAGGCTCGAAATAAACATCCGCAGAATGTAAGAGTCCCGTGGCAGTTGTGTAGGGCATCGTATGCTCGGCCCCTTCCGACTATACTGCTCCGTTCACTGGTTTTTAGTTATGCCTGTTTTGCAGCAAATGAGCGATATATACTTTATAGGGTCGGAAATGATTATTTCGATGAGTTACAACCGAAAAACAAAACTAATATACCCTCCATACTATGGTGGAGGGTATAAAATGGAAATTGATTGACCACAAATCAAGAAAAAAACGTTCATGGCATAACCAGAATGGATATTGATTGGAATAACCAAGGATCAGAATATCGAGGTCGACCACCCATCTATCATTCCAAAAAACTGTATGT
This sequence comes from Musca vetustissima, assembly GCF_032173495.1. Classification (NCBI taxonomy): domain Eukaryota; kingdom Metazoa; phylum Arthropoda; class Insecta; order Diptera; family Muscidae; genus Musca; species Musca vetustissima. The sequence continues at coordinate 3,300 of NW_026877214.1, forward strand.
CGATTGGAATATTTTTAAATCAGATTTGCGAAAATAAATAGAAGTTATGGAGCTTACTTAACCCCATGACATCTGTTGCACGGATAACCAATAATTTCCCAATTTTTCCGGACAAAAATGATGTTGCTTTGAACCGATGAAAGCGCCGCAACTGTATATTTTAACCAGCAAGGAAAATACAAAAGTCGGACGGGGACTACTATATGATACCCTTCACCACTTTGAATAGAACAGACATATAATCTTTAGATAGAACAGACATATAATCTTTAGAGGACTATTTAAATGTAAACAAAAAGTGTGATCTATATAGATATTTGTACCAATTAAAAAAGTATGCACATACCATTCTGAAATCTATGAAATGAAATGAAATCTATTGTATGTCAATCGGATTTGCTGGTGTATCATATGTATGAAATCAAGCAAAATAATGTATGTGGAGCTATATGTAAATCTTGATCTAATTGAGCAACCGTGACATATATACTGCAGCACAGAGCGCTGTCCACAATTTTATCTCGTGTATATGGAACAGACGTAGGCCCCTCGGTGCGCCATTTACCAAAAATGTGACGAAAATATATATTGGAGCTCTATCTAAATTCTATCCGATTTTCACAAAACGTCGTATACATTAATATGGACCTATCTCAAAACGCTGTGCAAAATGTTGTATCAATAGGGATGTTATATCCAAATCTGAACCGATTTTCATAAAACTTCGTATACATCAATGTGGACGAAACTACATATGGGAGCTATATCTAAATCTGAACCGATTTTCTTCAATTTCAATAGGGTTCGTCCTAAATTTCAAATTTCACCCAAATCGGATCATGAATGCGACCTTTGCTCACAAAAATACATGCATAATGCATAATTCGACTCAGGAAGTGATTATATGCATACTCTCAAAAGGAACCATGGGTCTATTTCGATTCATCTTGCATGTTACAAGCATATGCACAAAGACATATTACCCTGTACCACAGAGTGGTGAAGGGTATAAAAATGTCTTTCGACAGTCCCCATGAGTCTATTTTAGAACTGTTGCCAAATAATGGGTTTCTAAGGATGCCTTTATCCCTCGGTATGGCACACGACGATTTTGGATTTTGAGTTCATATTCAGCATCCATGTTCTGTGCCTTAACATCCGTTTTTCGACTACCTCACTACCGAATTTGTCGTTTTTTCACAGTACCATAGAAATGTTCTTTATAGTCATAAAATTTTTAAGTTCAATTTTTATTAAATTTCTATAGGTAAAAATTCCGTTTGGTAATATCTAAGAACACTTAATGTAACACTACGGATTAAATGCAGTAACTTCCCGATCATATTAGGTTAATATATATCATTTTCAAAGGACTTTTATAAAGGTCCTTTTTTAATCGAAGTTCATATCGCCAAGTTATTCCACCATCATCATTACTAGCATAATAATTTATGTACTTATTTTAGATTTCTAAATGTCCTTAAGCTTTCATTCATTTCAACTTACCGATATGAAAACTTCTTCCGCCTGCTGTAAAATGGCAACACAAGACCAGCCACATTTCTTCATTACCTTGGATTATGAACGGTTGCCGATGGATGGGTACGATATACTGTGGAAAAGCGACTGCGATCCGATTTTATTATATGGAAATACTTCATAAATAATTATGTTAACACAATTATTTATGTTTAAATTTTATTACCCATTAAATATACTTTTGTTATCCTCTACAATAACTCTTATTATAATTTTGTTATTAACATAACCAAGTTATTTTATTTTACAAAGAAATCATTGATGGCACTTTATAAAATTAGATTTCAACTACTTTGTAAGAATAAAGGTGGTTTAAGACGAGATATAGAGGAGGTGATGCAAATGTGGTATAGGTTGGGAATGTGGTATAGTCACTTTTTTTGTAAACTGAAAATTTTAGAATAATTGAAACATGTTCTATAGTTTGCTGTTCTCGATAGAATAAGCTAGCAATGATCTGTTTAATTTATTTAAAACTCGTTGAGAATCAGTAGAAAATATTAAATTTTTCATGAAATTGATTTTTTTCGGTTGAAGTTTAAAAATAATTTTTTGTTTTACAGATGTATTTTAATCTTTATTATTAAAGCATTAAAGTAATTAGTAAGTCCTAAAAATCAAATAATATGCGCGATTGCGCCACGTATTTCCCAATTTAGGAAAAAAACTATACGTTTATTCAGTAAACACAAGTGCAGGTAATGTGGTATACCTTGAGTCTTTGAAACATTTGCCCTCTACGAGAGCCTAGCATGAATCACAAGGATGGAAAACAAAGGCTATAAGTTTTAACAACTTCTCCATAAAAATTAAATATTATATAATAAAAATCAAAGTTCCACTCAACGTATCCGTTAAAAATCTTAACAGACATAAATCTCGAGCTAATTCACATTCATTAAAAACAATAAATATCAATTGGAAGTGAATGTTACCATTACCATACCACATTAACATCACATGGTATACCATATTACCTGTACTTTTTTAAAATCACTTTTAATAGAAATTGAAATAGTTTCTCAACTATCTCTTAAATTGTTTGAATAATATGATTTTCAAATTGATACATGAAAGACAACACATGTAGCATGTTAAGTGTAAAATTTCAATGTAATCGGATAAAAAATAAAAATTTGGCAATCTAAAAACAAATGGATATACTACATTACCATCACTTACTATATCTATGAATCAAAACAAAATAATTGCCAAATAAACCGCTTAAGGTCATAACATTACTGTTCTTTCTTTGATGTACATCTTGAATGGGACTTGAGTTGAAAAGCGTAAATGAATACTAAACAAAATATATACATACAAAGCCAAGTAAACATGTTGATAAGTGCAAAATATTATTTCGTATCTTCTTAAACTTTTAAATTCTTTAAGTTTATTGTGAATAAAGGTAAATAATTCATACTATCTTCCCTTGTACACAAATACCGTTTAAGTAGAACAACAACAGAAAATCGAATATGATCACCGTGGTTTTGTAAAGAATCCTTTTTGGGTGGTGAAGCTACTCATATTGTTGTTGGTTGCTTCTCGTGAGATTGTGTTGCTTCGCGATGCCAGTTTGAATAACGTGAAGATATCGCCACATATAACTTGAAAGGAGTATATGGTATAATGGCGAGCGTGTTCGAAGCTTTGTCGTCAGCCATAAACAATAGCAAGCGTTAAAAGTTTTCACTTTGCTGCTGTCTTTTGTTGCTAACTTGAGAAAATCTTCACATATATCCTGCAAACGTATTCATAAAAATTTTACGAAGTTCCAAGTGCTCTGCAAAAATTGTATGAGTTTGTGTTGTCAGACGAGGATTGTATATACCTGTACTTATATTGGAGGCCACAATGAAAACCATTTTCAAGCATGGTTGTTTAGATAAGCTCATGATATGTTTTTCCGATTGACAGAATGACATGTGCAATTTAAATTTGTTCAGATTCAGTTATAGCTCCTTAATACATCATCGGACGAAGTTATATATTCAGTTTAATATTTTCGAAAGTTTCTTTATCAGCACGATCGACATGCATTTTTATAAAGATTACCGTATGGGTGTCATATTCAGTGTTGCCAATTTATCACTTTTACTGCTAGATTTAGCACTTTTAATAGTACGTTTACATTTAACCGGATTTCGTTAACCCAGTGGGTTTTAATTGCCAATTCCTTTACATATTTGTCAAATAAATCCTCATGAAGAAGGTTAACCATGTAAAAAAGTTCTAGTGTACATGTTGTTTAAAATTCGTTTAGCACCAACAAATTATCTAGCACCTAGCACCTTTTGTAGCATTTTTATTTTTTGTGGAATTTTTTAAAAAAATCGGTAAAAACTGTGAAGAAGTAAAAAAGCCCGGCCCGGTCAAACATGTTATACTCCGTGTGTATTAAATGTTCTTAAAAAAGGTCTGGCACTTATGGTAAATGGTAATTCTGTCCAAAATCGTGGCAATAATTTTACAATTTGTGAAATTCGATGTCAATATTGAAATATCAGCCTATTTATTATATCACTCGAGCCTCTAGCTGCATATATCAATTTTTGATATTAGGTTGGGAAACTGTGGTACAGGGTATTAAGTCTTTGTGCATATGTTTGTAATAGGCAAATGAAACGAGATAGACCCATGGTTCCCTATGAGAATATTCATAGAGTCACTTTCTAAGTCAATTTATGCATGTCCGTCCGTCTGTCCATGTTAAACTGAATTTAGTACAGTCTAAGGTGTGACAAGTTTGGTTGAAATTTACTACTTTCCTTACTGTTTTTTTCTTTTTTTTTTTGTGTAAATGGTTTAAAACAATTTTAATGTCGATTTTTAGCTATTGGGCGATGTTACGACTACTAAAATGCCGGCAAACTTCTATCATCTCTCCGATTTTATCGACATTTTCGACGACCGGCCTACCTGTGCGAGGTGCATCTTTAACATCAAAAATTCCTGAACGGAATCTACGAAACCAAAATTGGAAACATAATTGGCTGTTACAGTATCGCAACCATGAACACCATTCACAATTTTAGCCGCTTGGCTTGCATTTTCGCCTTTGCCAAAGAAAAACTCTAAAATGAATCAAATTTTCTGTTCGCTTCCAAAATATTTTTTTACTGCGAAATGTTACCCTTCCAATGAACATCAATCTGAAATTGTTTAATCGAGAAAAATAAATTATTTCTTTTCCCCCAACCTAATATTTGCTGTCTCATTTCCAATTATTTCTATGATTCGTAAAAGACCACGTCACACTATGTCGCGAGTTTATATTAACAGCGGCCAAAAATAGAAGTGCTTATTAATGGCCTAAAGAGCAACAGACAAGAAATTGGATAGATATCTTCCATATAGTGGGTCTTGAAAATTTTACCCTTTTTGGACCATAAAATCTTTAATTTTCAACCAAATTCACTGAAAATAGACAATTTTTATCTAATTATGTCTGTAAAGCAACTGACAAAAAACTAGATAGACCAAGATTTGGCCAAAAAATCTGTAATTATCAACCAAATTTAAGGATTTTGGGACTTTATATCTACATAGGTCCATAAAGCAACTGACAAAAAACTGAATAGATCGGACCAAGATTTGGTATACCTCCCATACAAAGGGTCTTGCAAAATTCGTTGTTTGTGCCCATAAAATCCTTAATATTACGCCAGATTCGATGAAAATTTACAGTTTATTTAAACATTGGGCGAAGACAGTAATGAGTGTTGCAATTTAGTTGTTGGTTAACGTTTCAGAACAAAGGACCCTGAATAAGTAATTATATTCCTAAATAAGTAACAATTATATACCATAAAATCACTATTAACCACTATATTGTATTGTTATTTTTATTAATAACAAAATATTTCATATACTTTAGTTACTATATACATTATTGATTTATCATTCATCAGATTTTCAGAACATACATACTCAATATTCTCTCTATTTACATAAAAACAACAGTTAATGCTAGTTTTTAACATCCCAAGCAACTAAAATAAACTCTTTTATAACACCCGTTAATTTAAATATTAGATGTTAGCATCAGAAAAATGTACCCATTTTTCGAAAAAACAGTTGGCAACAATTATCAGATTTGGACCCTTGAATAGACAAAATTACTTGACGTATCAATACCAAAATTCATATTTATTCTACTTTCAATTCTCATCAATAAATTTGTCATCCGAGGAAGTTGGTTTTGACCATTTTTGGACGCGGTCGTGACATTGTGCGTCGTGAGATTTACCGATGTCGGTCTCTTAAAATCACGAGGAAGTCAGCAGTATTATATTTTCACATACGTTGGCTGTAATTTCGTAATTTTTGTCAAATTTACAGGTAGGTGACAAAATAAAGGTTCCGCCTCATTGTCTGGATTGTAAAGCTTTTATGTTCATTCTTTGAATGTCATTCTTCAAGAGAAGGGGTTTTAATTTGGTATTCCGTGGGCTTGAATGGTGATATGGGTCCATAGGCATTTCCGCATTTCCCAACCGAAGAGATTGTAGTTTTGCAATTCGCATACATACTTATAGAAGAACCATTTTTGGTATTTTGGAGGCTCTAGTGACTATATTTGACATTACGTTTAAATAAAATGATTATTTTATTAAAATGTTTAAGGATAGGTTCCTTGAATTTCGATACGTTCTGAGTGTCTGTAATTTGGTATTTCATTTTCCCAAATAAACACCAGTAAGGAAAGTAGTAAAGTCGGACGGGGCCGACTATATGATACCCTTCACCACTATGGGTATATTAAACAGGACTATTAACATGAAATTGGATGAAATAAAATATGCGATATTTATCTAAATGTGAATCTACCTAGATCTATCCATAAACATGTCATTCGTTTGTTACAATGGCACAAAAGTATGTAAATCGACCTCAAACAAATATAAATGGGACATCCTTTTAAGGATAGGTTCCTTGAATTTCGATACGTTCTGAGTGTCTGTAATTTGGTATTTCATTTTCCCAAATAAACACCAGTAAGGAAAGTAGTAAAGTCGGACGGGGCCGACTATATGATACCCTTCACCACTATGGGTATATTAAACAGGACTATTAACATGAAATTGGATGAAATAAAATATGCGATATTTATCTAAATGTGAATCTACCTAGATCTATCCATAAACATGTCATTCGTTTGTTACAATGGCACAAAAGTATGTAAATCGACCTCAAACAAATATAAATGGGACATCCTTTGGCCTTTGTACTTATAGAAAACGTAACTACATTATTCTATGCTCAATTTTGTACGTTGTGCAAAAGTTGCATGTCAATCTGACAAACATGAGGAGTTTGATGCACCATTTACTTAAAATCGGGCGAAAATATACATGGAAGCTATATCCAAATATGAAGCGATTTCAAGGAAATTTGTCACAGTTTCGGTTATACTAATTTCAGTACGTTTCGTTCCTATCAGCCTATTGGTTCCTTGGTGCGTCAATTACTTAAAATCAATCGATAATATATAAGGGAGCTATACCTAAATCAAAAGGATTTTCACGAAACTTGACAGACATCATTCCAGGCTCAATTCAGTAATTTATGCCAAATTTCGTGCAAATCAAAAGATATATAGGGACTTTGGTGCACCATTTATATGAAATCGGACGAAACTATATATAGGAGCTATATATAAATCTGGACCTATTTTGTCGAATCTTGGCAGACATCACTCTAGGCTCAATTCAGTACGTTATGCCAAATTTCGTGCAAATCGAGCTATATCTAAATCCGGACCGATTTTCACGAAACTTGGCAGACATCATTTTAGGCTCATTTCAGTACGTTATGCCAAATTTCGTGCAAATCGAAAGATATATAGGGACTTTGGTGCACCATTAACATGAAATGGGACGAAACTATATGGGAGCTATATCTAAATCTGGACCGATTTTGTCGAAATTTGCAGACATCATTCTAGGCTCAATTCAGTACGTTATGCCAAATTTCGTGCAAATCGAAAGATATATAGGGACTTTGGTGCCCCATTTACATGAAATCGGACGAAACTATATATGGGACCTATCCAAATCTGAATCGATTTTTCCCAATTTTAATAGTCCTTGGGCCAAACAAATGAGCTGCGCCTAATTTCATCCAAATCGGATTATAAATGCGACATGTACTTTGTTTACAATTTAACACCAACAGACGGACAAAAACGAGTGAGAAAGTGATTCTATGCATATTCTCGCGTTTCCTTTTGCCTGTTACAAACATATGCACAAAAACATAATAGCCTGTGTGGTGAAGGGTATAATAACATAATAGCAAACAAATTACAATGACTTCTCATATAGGACCAAACCTTTCAAAGAAAGGTTTAAGGCACACCACATGTTGGTGGTTATGAACAGTTCGGGTTAATGCCTAGGTGCAAAATAAAATGAAACCAGTAAGGAAAGTAGTTAAGTCGGGCTGGGCCGACTATATGATACCCTTCACCACTTTGGGTATATTCTACATATGTATCCAGCTTAGCAACATCATTTTAGACTTAATTCAGTACTTCAGTAGTGTTGGCGGTTTATTTGGGATACCATTTGTATTTTGTTTTTATAAAAAATAACTATTTATTAGTGAGGAATGTATGGCATTGATTGCCGAGGGGTAAGGCAGGGAAGACTATAGTTTCGGATCACGCCACTGATCCTCATAAGTTCCCTTAGTTTTCTGTTGGGATATTATCCCCAGAAGCTATTGCTTCTATACAAAAAACCTTTCAAACCCAAAAGTCTCTTGTAACAACGCGAAGTACTTAGCTGACCAACGTACCCTATACCAAAATTCGTGCAAATCGAAAGATATATAAGGACTTTGGTGCACCAATTACATAAAATCGGACGAAAATATATATGGGAGCTATATCTAAATCTGAACCGATTTTCACGAAACTTTGCAACATCATTCTAGACTTAATTCAGTACGCTATGCCAAAATTCGTGCAAATGAAAAGATTTCCAGGGACTTTGGTGCACCAATTACCTACAATCGGGCGAAAATATATATGGGAGCTATATCTAAATCTAAACCGATTTTCATGAAACTTAGCACAAATTATTACAGTTTCAAATGTCAGCACACTATGCCCAATTTCGTGCAAATCGAAAGATATATAGGGTCTTTGGTACACCAATTACCTTAAATCGGATGAAAATATATATGGGAGCTATATCTAAATCTGAACCGATTTTTATGAAATTTTACACACATCATTCTAGACCTAATTCATTACGCTGTGTCAATTTTCGTGCAAATCGAAAGATATATAGGGACCGTTTACATTAAATCGGACGAAAATATATATGGGTCTTTGGTACACCAATTACCTTAAATCGGATGAAAATATATATGGGAGCTATATCTAAATCTGAACCGATTTTTATGAAATTTTACACACATCATTCTAGACCTAATTCATTACGCTGTGTCAATTTTCGTGCAAATCGAAAGATATATAGGGACCGTTTACATTAAATCGGACGAAAAATATATATGGGAGCTATATCTAAATCTGAACCGATTTTTTCCAATTTCAATAGGGTTCGTCCTTGGGCCAAACAAATGAGCGGTGCCAAATTTCATCCAATTCGGATCATAAATGCGACCTGTACTTTGTTTACAATTTTACATCTACAGACGGACAGACGGACAGACAGACGGACGGACGGACATGCATAAATCGACTCAGGAAGTGATTCTATGCATATTCTCAAAAGGAACCATGAGTCTATCTCGATTATTTTTGCCTGTTACAAACATATGCACAAAGACATAATACCCTGTACCACAGTGTGGTGAAGGGTATAAAAATACTCAACTCGAGTATTGCAATTCATATTTACAAAAATTTGTAAAAAAACCTATTAAAAAACGTAGTTAATTTCGTATTTATTTCTAAAATATTTATCCAATACTTCTTATATTGGACGTATGGATTCTATCATCGGACTAGACCTAGGCTAGCTATGAGAGCAAAACTATGTGTCAGACGATCTGTAAAAATTTCAAGGAAATTTGTCACAGTTTCGGTTATACTAATTTCAGTACGTTTCGTTCCTATCAGCCCATTGGTTCCTTTGTGCGTCAATTACTTAAAATCAATCGATAATATATAAGGGAGCTATACCTAAATCTGGAAGGATTTTCACGAAACTTGACAGACATCATTCCAGGCTCAATTCAGTAATTTATGCCAAATTTCGTGCAAATCAAAAGATATATAGGGACTTTGGTGCACCATTTATATGAAATCGGACGAAACTATATATAGGAGCTATATATAAATCTGGACCTATTTTGTCGAATCTTGGCAGACATCACTCTAGGCTCAATTCAGTACGTTATGCCAAATTTCGTGCAAATCGAGCTATATCTAAATCCGGACCGATTTTCACGAAACTTGGCAGACATCATTTTAGGCTCATTTCAGTACGTTATGCCAAATTTCGTGCAAATCGAAAGATATATAGGGACTTTGGTGCACCATTAACATGAAATGGGACGAAACTATATGGGAGCTATATCTAAATCTGGACCGATTTTGTCGAAATTTGCAGACATCATTCTAGGCTCAATTCAGTACGTTATGCCAAATTTCGTGCAAATCGAAAGATATATAGGGACTTTGGTGCCCCATTTACATGAAATCGGACGAAACTATATATGGGACCTATCCAAATCTGAATCGATTTTTCCCAATTTTAATAGGATTCGTCCTTGGGCCAAACAAATGAGCTGCGCCTAATTTCATCCAAATCGGATTATAAATGCGACATGTACTTTGTTTACAATTTAACACCAACAGACGGACAAAAACGAGTGAGAAAGTGATTCTATGCATATTCTCGCGTTTCCTTTTGCCTGTTACAAACATATGCACAAAAACATAATAGCCTGTGTGGTGAAGGGTATAATAACATAATAGCAAACAAATTACAATGACTTCTCATATAGGACCAAACCTTTCAAAGAAAGGTTTAAGGCACACCACATGTTGGTGGTGTTCGGGTTAATGCCTAGGTGCAAAATAAAATGAAACCAGTAAGGAAAGTAGTTAAGTCGGGCTGGGCCGACTATATGATACCCTTCACCACTTTGGGTATATTCTACATATGTATCCAGCTTAGCAACATCATTTTAGACTTAATTCAGTACTTCAGTAGTGTTGGCGGTTTATTTGGGATACCATTTGTATTTTGTTTTTATAAAAAATAACTATTTATTAGTGAGGAATGTATGGCATTGATTGCCGAGGGGTAAGGCAGGGAAGACTATAGTTTCGGATCACGCCACTGATCCTCATAAGTTCCCTTAGTTTTCTGTTGGGATATTATCCCCAGAAGCTATTGCTTCTATACAAAAAACCTTTCAAACCCAAAAGTCTCTTGTAACAACGCGAAGTACTTAGCTGACCAACGTACCCTATACCAAAATTCGTGCAAATCGAAAGATATATAAGGACTTTGGTGCACCAATTACATAAAATCGGACGAAAATATATATGGGAGCTATATCTAAATCTGAACCGATTTTCACGAAACTTTGCAACATCATTCTAGACTTAATTCAGTACGCTATGCCAAAATTCGTGCAAATGAAAAGATTTCCAGGGACTTTGGTGCACCAATTACCTACAATCGGGCGAAAATATATATGGGAGCTATATCTAAATCTAAACCGATTTTCATGAAACTTAGCACAAATTATTACAGTTTCAAATGTCAGCACACTATGCCCAATTTCGTGCAAATCGAAAGATATATAGGGTCTTTGGTACACCAATTACCTTAAATCGGATGAAAATATATATGGGAGCTATATCTAAATCTGAACCGATTTTTATGAAATTTTACACACATCATTCCAGACCTAATTCATTACGCTGTGTCAATTTTCGTGCAAATCGAAAGATATATAGGGACCGTTTACATTAAATCGGTTAAATATATATGTGGGAGCTATATCTAAATCTTAACCGATTTTTTCCAATTTCAATAGGGTTCGTCCTTGGGCCAAACAAATGAGCGGTGCCAAATTTCATCCAATTCGGATCATAAATGCGACCTGTACTTTGTTTACAATTTTACATCTACAGACGGACAGACGGACAGACAGACGGACGGACGGACATGCATAAATCGACTCAGGAAGTGATTCTATGCATATTCTCAAAAGGAACCATGAGTCTATCTCGATTATTTTTGCCTGTTACAAACATATGCACAAAGACATAATACCCTGTACCACAGTGTGGTGAAGGGTATAAAAATACTCAACTCGAGTATTGCAATTCATATTTACAAAAATTTGTAAAAAAACCTATTAAAAAACGTAGTTAATTTCGTATTTATTTCTAAAATATTTATCCAATACTTCTTATATTGGACGTACGGATTCTATCATCGGACTAGACCTAGGCTAGCTATGAGAGCAAAGCTATGTGTCAGACGATCTGTAAAAATTTACCTATTTGAAGCAAATTTTACAGTAAAGCGTGAACTCAACAATTTTATCGGATTCAAACAAACGTTGGATATATATTTATACCCTACACAACTATGTTGTCAGGGTATTATAGCTTTGTGCAGCCCCAAATGTTTGTAACGCCGCGAAATATTGGTCCTAGACCCACCTTTATACCGGTATACCGATCGTCATATCTCGACTAGCTGAGTCGATCTAGACATGTGTGTCCGTCCGTCCGTCCATTATAATTTGTAAACACGATACAGGCCACAGTTATGGACCAATCTTCACGAAATTTTGCATGTAGGATGGGTTCTGGCCAATGAAGACCCCTATTGTTTTTGGTAAAGATCAAGTAATATTAAGGGGATGAAATGGACCAAATACTAAATTTTTGTCGATTTTTCTGGTCGCTCCATAGGCCGCAATAATGGCCCGAACATCGTGAAATTTTACATGGAGAAGGGGATCGGGCCTAAGAATAAGCATGCCTGTTTTGATAAAGATCGGCCAATATTTAGGGAGTCAAATGGACCTATATCTAAATCTGATTAAACATCAACAAAATTCTCATTAATATGGCATTCGTCTTGGGAGTTTGGTACATCTGATCAGATTTCACTGATACTTTACACATTTTTTATGGACTCAAAATGGGAGCCATATCTGAATTTGAACCGATTTCAACAAAATTACAAACTTAAATCGATTAAAAAACTGATTCTGTGCATATTCTCAAAAATGAATATTTTTAATGGGTTTTTTTCTGTGCTGCATGCTATTGTAGTATGGATTGTAACTCAAAATGTTAACTCTATATGGGGGCTACCCATATCGTTAGCTAAAATGCAAAAAGGCGTAACTAACAAAATCATAATTGTGTGGGAGAAGCAAAAAACTGTTTTGAATGAAAACTATAAACATGTCATGTGAAATGAAAAAGTATGCCCGCCAGGGTGATATTGCATATGACGAATAATAGACTATAATTTTTTAACAAATTTAGTTATTTAGTTTAATGGCAGTCATAACAATTAAGTAAAACGTGAATTTTTGGTTAGTTACGCCTTTTTGCATTTATTAAATAAACCCACTTGTAGTTACGTCTTTTTGTTTTTTGTTAATAGAAGCTCCTTTTTTGACCGCAGACGTGTAAAACTTTGTCAACACATGTAGTTTATTGACATTCACAATATTCATTCAAAAAGTCAATTTTCAATTTTTTGTTAGTTACGCCTTTTTGCATTTTAGCCGACGATATATATTTTCATACGAGTTTTTCACACTTATCTTGTAGGGAAACGATTTCAATTACATTTCTCAAAATACTAAAATGGACCTAAAAAATTAGCTTTGCCAAATGCTAATTCCAAGTGGTAATCATATGGTCAACTCCGTGCAACTAAAGCAAACCATACCCTTATACCCTTCCCCACAATGCACTATAGGTAATGTGGACAGTTTTTTGGGCAAAAAGTCATTTTTTCAATTTGGGAAAATAATATATTTTTTGGTGGCAATAAAAAGAAAACATGTCAAAATTTATGATTCTGTAAGATTTGTTGCGCAAAAGTGTCTTAAAAGCGTCGAAGAAAATAAAATTAAAGAAATAAAAAAAAATAAAAAAGTAAGGCTTATTTTAAAGCGTTTGATACCGCTAAATACAAATCATAAACATAACAACTAAACATGGAGAGTATTGGCGGTGGTGTGTGCTGTTTATTTAATCTATATATATAAAAATGAATTTCTGTTTGTTTGATCAGTGTTATCTATAGACTCCTAAACTACTGAACGGATTTTCATGAAATTTTTACAGTCGATTTTTGAGTACATTTGTGGTAACAAATGGTACTTAATTTTTTGGTAGGGGCAGGGGAAACAGTGGCCCCCATACAAATCGACCCCTTTATTGGACAAGAATTGGTAATTTATAGCAAAATGTTAGTAAATATACAAACCACAAATATAGATTGGTGAATACACCTTTTTTACCAAAGCCACAACCTCTTTTCTTTAAGAGTTGCCAATTCGCAATTTGTATGTATGAATGGTGTGGTGGAATTGATAAAGGTCAAATATCAGAGTGGTTTGTACTGTATAAAGTAAATAATTGTACTGTATTCCTAAATTAGGCTATTGGCGATTTGCACGAAATTTGGCACAGTGTAATGAATAAGGTCCATATTTATATGTTTTAAGTTTCCTGAAAATCAGTTCAGATTTAGATATAGCTCCCATATATATCTTCGTCCGATTTAAAGTAAATGGTGTACCAAAGTCCCTATATGTTTTGCGATTTGAACGAAATTTGGCATAGCGTACTGAATTAAGTCTAGAATGATGTGTGCAAAGTTTTGTGGTAATCGGTTCAGATTAAGATATAGCTCCCATATATATTTTCACCCGATTTTAGGTAAATAGTCCACTAAAGTCCCTGGAAATCTTTTGATTTGCACGAATTTTGGCATAGCGTACTAAATTAAATCTAGAATGATGTGTGCAGTTTCGTGAAAATCGGTTCATATAAAGATATAGCTCCCATATATATTTGTATCCGATTTAAGGTAATTGGCGCACCAAAGACCCTATATATCTTTCGATTTGCACGAAGTTTGGCATAGCGTACTGAATTGCGTCTACCCTATACCAAAATTCGTGCAAATCGAAAGATATATATGGACCTTAGTGCACCAATTACATAAAATCGGACTAAACTATATGTGAGCTATATCTAAATCCGAACCAATTTCAAAATAATTTGATACACATCAATCTTGACCTAATTCAGTGATCTGTGAAATTTTTTGTCTCAATCTGATTAATATTGGCAGTTTGGTGCCTCATTTACATAAAATCAGACGGAACTATATATGGGAGCTATATCTAAATCTCAAATCGGATGTAAATATATATGGAAGCTATATCTAAACCTGAAACGGCTTCAATCCAATACTCTATGTAAATTTCCTCAATTTGCATCATTATACAAGTGGCATCTATACCTACGTCCGAACCGACTTCAACAACAAAATATCGTGAAAATAGAGCATGATCTATATTAAAATCTGAAAGTATTCCAACAAAACTGCACATGTCAACTTGTAGTAACTTCAATAGGCTATGCAACATTTTTTCTCAATCGGACAATTTTGTATCAAATCGAACGAAACTATGCATTTACATCTAAATCTGAGCCGATTCCAACAAAACTTCGCATACATCAATACGGACCTAATTTAGTACGCTGTGCGAAATTTTGACTCAACACGAAGGCAGGAGAACACATGGGCACTTCACACATTTTTGATATGATATTCAAAATTAACGTTGATAACTTTAGCTGTGGCAGCGAAGTGCCACGGGTCCAGCTATATGAAATATATAACAATGAACTTTTTACGATCAGCGAAAATTCACTTTCTACTGCATTTTCAAAATCAGCATATTGAAAATAGAAAAAATGAACAGATTCTAATGAGATTTTCACAGAACGCCATGACATGCCCAGGGAATAACATAGGTTATATAAACTTCTAAGATTCCGCGTGGAATCGAACGTCAAAAATATTTCTGAGTAACGTGAGTGCAAATACGCACCCATACAACATGAGCGTGGTACGATCAATGTAAAATGTACTCCTCATTGCATTTGAATCTATATGTATATAGAAAATATATTGTTTGTGGACTCAAAAACACTGAACAGATTTTACTTAAATGTTCACAGTACGTCATGCGATGCCATGGAAGTAACATAGGTTAAACAAACTTCAAAAGTACTCATACATCTGAAAGAATATATGTATGTTCATATGAACATTTGCTATGTGTATAAATGTTATTTGGCACCCTGAAGTGAATAGGGTGCATTTTAATTATAAATCGTTTGATCATCTAGAAGACACGTTAAAAGTCGGAGACTGGGGTATGATCAATTTACAAGCACCTTTAATTTTTATTCGCTGATTCTATTACTGCTTTCCAATGGATACTTCCACTTTTATGAAAGATAACAAACACATCCATCTAAGTCGCTTTATGCATTGCATTTTTTGCAATATTTTAATGTCAATTTTTTTAAACCAAATGCTTTGGGTGTTTGTTCCAATAATCATAATCCCTCATCCTTCAATATATTCCGTAAGTGCAAAATTGATTTTGTACATGGGAACACTTTGCTTAGAATTTATGCATCTAATTTACATTTAACGCAACGTGTTACATTAATACTGGCAAATGACCTCTGCTCTTATATGGACTTCGGGATCCATTGATTTGAATGTTAATGAGCCAAAGCGATTTATTAATAACATAACAGGCTTTATTTATAAACTACGTAGTGACAATCAGGTGTCGAAATATGTTACTCGCTTTCTTGGATGTTCTTGTGAAAGATTTATCCACTATAATAATTACCCTGGACATTTAAGGATGTTATCTTCTTTCACATACTCCTCCAGAAACCCCAAGATTTTGATACCTCAAATTTTGAATAATTGCGCGATGTTGGAATGCACTGCCACTTGAGTTACAGTTGTTCCTCATAGCAATAATGCTATACGTTTAAAATTCTAAGTCAGTCATCGTAAAAATTGCCGTATTACCGACTTTCCTTTTTTGGCCTATATTGTTTTTGTATCATATATGAATTTTTGAAATAAATAAAAAAATAGATTTTCTTAAAAATTAACATTTTGTGAAGGGGGTAACAATTAGTTTTTGAATTTTTGTCACTTTGTGAAAACACTGTTACAGAAAACCGCGATAAATTCAATAATATCTATACAACTATTGCCAGTTTCTAATCAGGAAGGCAGAAAAACTCATGGACATTTCACAAATTTTTGGTGGTGTTAAGTATAGATCATACAAAAACCAGGGTTTGCCTAATCTTAAAATTAAAGTTTATATTGCAGCCCATATTCAAATTTAACGTTGATAACTTTGGCAGAGGCAGCGAAGTGCCACGGGTCCAGCTAGTATATAATATCCGTCCGTCCGTCCGTCTGTCCATTATAATTTGTAAACACGATACAGGCCACAGTTATGGACCAATCTTCACGAAATTTTGCATGTAGGATGGGTTCTGGCCAATGAAGACCCCTATTGTTTTTGGAAAATATCGGTTAATATTTAGGGGATGAAATGGACCAAATACTAAATTTTTGTCGGTTTTTCTGGTCGCTCCAGAGGACACAATTATGGTCCGAACATCGTGAAATTTTGCATGAAGAGGGGGATCGGGCCAGAGAATAAGCATGCATGTTTTGATAAAGATTGGTCAATATTTAGCGGGTCAAATGGACCCTGACTTTTGTGTGAAAAATGAGAAAATTTGTATTCTATGGCATATATATTTACTCTTGGAGGATGTAAACCCCAGGAGTTGATAGCATATCCAAGAGGAGTGGTTGGCCTTTAAATTGATACCAAATATAGTGATGTATCTACTCAGATGTGGGAGTTACAGTCAAATATTTACAGGTGCTTATGTATTCAGATATTATTTAGTAACCCATTACCACATTAGAGGGAGAAATATCGCGCTGATGGCTTTGAACTTTTTCATGAAGTTCCAGTTATGGCCAAGAACAACGCCTACAATTTTCGGTGATGATCAGATTAAAATTTTGGGATGAAATGGACCGAAAACATAATTTTTTGTGTGTTTTCGAGTAGAGTATAAACCGAAAATCACAACACACCCACCGGGAAGGTAATCT
>NW_026877215.1:0-20984 GCF_032173495.1 Musca vetustissima
GATTTAAGTGAAATGAGATTAATATATAGCTCCTATATATTTTTGCTTCCGATTTTATGTAAATTGTGCACTAAATACCCAAAGTTTGTCCTATTGCCACACAATTATGTACAATACAGAAGTTAATATAAGATAATCTCTGCCATTCTCATTGAAATCGGTTCAGATTTTGATATAGCTTCTACACATATATTTTCGTCCAATTTTACACAAAATTGACACAAATTTTGCACAACGTACTAAAGTTTTGAAATTTGGAAAGTGTAGAAATCGGTTCAGATTTTGATAGAGCTTCTATATATATTTTCTGCCGAGTTTTGGTAATTTTGTCCCATTGTAAGAAGCAACCGTATATCTGAACAAATGAAAAATTTAGTATAGGTTGCAGAATTCGACGTCTATTAGCATTCATCTGTTGAATATACCCAAAGTGGTGAAGGGTATCATATAGTCGGCCCCGCCCGACTTTTCTACTTTCCTTACTGGTTTTGTTTCAGTTTTTATACCCTTCACCACACTGTGGTACAGGGTATTATGTCTTTGTGCATATGTTTGTAACAGGCAAAAATAATCGAGATAGACCCATGGTTCCTTTTGAGAATATGCATAGAATCACTTTCTGAGTCGATTTACGCATGTCCGTCTGTCCGTCCGTCCGTCCGTCTGTCCATGTTAAATTGTAAACAAAGTACAGGTCCCATTTCTGATCCGAATTGGATGAAATTTGGCATAGGTCACTTATTTGGCCCAGGGACGAACCCTATTGAAATTGGGAAAAATCGGTTCAGATTTAGATATAGCTCCCATATATATATTTAACCGATTTAATGTAAACAGTCCCTATATAACTTTCGATTTGCACGAAATTTAGTACAGCCTAATCATTTAGGTCTAGAATGATGTCTGCCAAGTTTCGTGAAAATCGGTCCAGATTTAGATATAGCTCCCATATATAGTTTCGTCCGATTTCATGTAAATGGTGCCCCAAAGTCCCTATATATCTTTTGATTTGCACGAAATTTGGCATAACGTACTGAATTAAGCCTAGAGTGATGTCTGCCAAGTTTCGTGAAAATCGGTCCAGATTTAGATATAGCTCCCATATATAGTTTCGTCCGATTTCATGTAAATGGTGCCCCAAAGTCCCTATATATCCTTCGATTTGCACGAAATTTGGCATAACGTACTTAATTGGGCCTAGAATGATGTCTGCCAAGTTTCATGAAAATCGGTCCCGATTTAGATATAGCTCACATATATAGTTTCGTCCGATTTAATGTAAATGGGGCCCCAAAGTCCCTATATATCTTTCGATTAGCACGAAATTTGGTACAGCCTAATCATTTAGGTCTAGAATGATGTCTGCCAAGTTTCGAGAAAATCGGTCCAGATGTAGATATAGCTCCCATATATAGTTTCGTCCGATTTCATGTAAATTGTGACCAAAATCCATATATATCTTTCGATTTGCACGAAATTTGGCATAACGTACTGAATTGAGCCTAGAGTTATGTCTGCCAAGTTTCGTGGAAATCAGTCCAGATTTAGATATAGCTCCCATATATAGTTTCGTCCGATTTCATGTAAATTGTGCACCAACATCCATATATATCTTTCGATTTGCCCGAAATTTTGCACAACGTACTGAATTGAGCCTAGAGTGATGTCTGCCAAGTTTCGATAAAATCGGTCCATATTTCTATATAGGTCCCACATATAGTTTCGTCCGATTTCATGTAAATGGTTCACCAAAGTCGCTATATATCTTTCGATTTGCACGAAATTTGGCATAACGTACTGAATTGAGCCTAGAGTGATGTCTGGCTTTTTTCGTGAAAATCGGTCCAGATTTAGATATAGCTCCATTTTATTATAGATTGATTTTATGTAATTGACGCACCAAGGAACCAATAGGAACAAAACGTTCTAAAGTTAGTATAACCTAACCTGTGACAAGTTTGTTTGAAATCGCTTAATATGTGGATATAGCTTACATATATTTTTTCGCCCGATATCAAGCAAATTGGGCATCATACTCCTCATGTTAGTCAGATTGACATCAAATTTTGCACAACGTACAAAATTGAGCATAGAATTACGTAGTTGCGTTTTCTAGAAGTACAGACATAGTCAACCGGATGACCTATTTATATTTGTTTGAAGTCGATTTACACACTTTATGGACAAATCTAGGTAGATTCACATTTAGATAAATATCACATATTTTATTTCATCCAATTTCATGTTAATAGTCCTGTTTAATGTACCCATAGTGGTGAAGGGTATCCTAGAGTCGGCCCCGTCCGACTTTACTACTTTCCTTACTGGTTTTTAATATTTTTGTTCTCCGTGTGTGTGTTTGTGTTTTTAATAACTTCCAATATGAATTGTTTTGTTATAAGATTTCTGGGTATCGATGATGTGTGAGCGAACCCAAAGACTTTTACGAAGGATATGCATTTCCTCTGGTTTTCTTGGGAGTCGTTTTTTATTATTTTTAAATGTCTCTTCCGGTTTCCTTGAAAAGTGCGTGCCTTGTGAGTTATTTTATCTTTTTGTATAGCAACTTGATGATAGATTTGTTTTCATATTTTTTGCAAATCTTAATTTATGGAAGCAGATTTTCCGCATTGCTTTGGGGATTAAAATGATTAATAGCTGTTCCAGTGATGACAGTTTTTAATAAATATTATTTTCTTAACAACGTTACTGATATTAATTTTTAAATCCCGGAATCGTTCGTGACTTAAGAAATGGCTGCCTGATGAATTGCCTCGGGGCAGATGGGTAGAGGATACACGATTTCTAGATCTCATCTTGTATCTATAGAATTTATCCCGCCTTGTTTAGGTCCTTAAAAAATTGTTTTTTAATAAATCTACGAGCCATGAATTTGGCTGCGGATTTATGTTCAACAGAAGAATAAAAGACTTCGTCTCCAGATTGAGTACAGTTGATGAGCGAATTGCTATAATCCGTATAAAAGCGAAGTTCTTCTACATCAGTCTCATTTGCGCCCATGCTCCGACCGAAGATAAATGTGAACAGAACAAAGTCATATTTTTCGAGCGCCTAAAAACAGCATATGACCGTTGCCCTGGCCATGACATTAAAATTCTGCTAGGAGATTTTAATGCAAAAATCGGAAGGGAAAATATCTTTGGCCCCACCGTCGGAAAATTCAGCCTCTATGAAGAAACATCTGACAACGGCATGAGGTTGATTGACTTCGCGGCAGCAAAAACATGGTAGTTAACAGCACCAGATTCAAGCATCTCGATAAACACAAGGCCACCTGGATCTCTCCTGATCAAGCAACGAGAAACCAAATTGATCATGTTGTGATAGACGGAAGACATTCATCCAGTGTTTTAGATGTCCGATCGATCCGAAGAGCGAATATCGATTCGGACCATTACCTTGTGGCAGCTAAGGTACGCACCCGTCTTAATGTAGCAGAAAAGGTGCACAACACGGAAAGTCGAGGCCCACTCCCTACAAACTGCAGCAAAAGCAACACTTGGGTACCAAAAACCACCATCAAGAAACCCATGGTACGATCAGGAGTGTATAGGGCAAGCCTGCAGACAGTAGCAACACGTAACATGATGGAGAATTACCGGGAGAAAAGGAGATAGGAAAAAAGTGTTTTAAGAAAAAAGAAGAAAGAAGAAGAAAAACGCGAGCGTGAAATAATTGAGATGGACAGGAGTCAGAATAAAGCCCGGAAATTTTACCAACGAGTAAAAAACCAAACCGAAGGCTTTGGTGCAGGCACATCATCCTGTAGAAATGAAGAAGGAAACCTGGTGACAGATACAGACAGCGTGTTGAGGATTTGGAAGGAACATTTTGAAAAGCTTCTGGTATTAATTAGTGGCGTTGAAGAGGATACTCCAGAACCAATAATAGATGACGGTATAGAGTGTGTACCACCTAGCCAAGATGAGGTCATAAAAGCAATTAATCGGCTCAAGAACAAAGCAGCAGGAGCCGATGGGTTACCAGCCGAACTATTCAAGACTGGCTGGCCAGATGCTGGTCAGGAGCATGCACCAGCTGATTAGTACAATTTGGCTATATGAATGCATGTCCAATGATTGGAACCTCAGCATCCTGTGTCTCGTGCACAAAAAAGGAGACAAGACGATATGTGCCAAATATAGAGGAATAAGTCTCCTTCCCATCGCATATAAAGTTCTATCCAGTGTGCTGTGTGAACGACTGAAGCCAATAGTCAATCACATCATTGGACCATACTAATGCGGTTGCAGACCTGGCAAATCCACCATTGACCAGATTTTCACTCTGCGCCAAATCCTGGAAAAGACCCACGAAAAACACATAGACACATTCCAACTATTTGTCGACTATAAAGACGCATTTGACAGCTCCTTCAGAGGTGTTTAATGCCATGTCTACGTTCAGCATTCCAGCAAAATTAAAACAGCTGTGCAGGATAACTTTAAGTGGCACAAGGAGAGCAGTTAAAATAGGAAAGGACCTATCGGAGCCCTTCAATACCGAACGAGGATTCAGACAAGGTGTCGTGTGATCTTTTTAACATCCTGCTGAAAAAGGTCATATGAGACGCAAAGGTGAACAGAAATGGGACTCTGTACACCAAACAACACATGTTACTCGCCTATGCCTATGACATCGATATAATGGGTCGAATATTGGGAGCGGTGACAGCCACCTTTGAACAAATTGAGAAGGAGTCTGCCAATGTGGGTCTGGCAGTAAACGGCTAGAAGACCAAGCTGATGGTATCAACGCGCAAGACGTCCAGTAGACTCGGACCATCTGTAGAACTTGAGAACTACAGCTTCGAGGCAGTCAAAGATTTTATATACCTTGGTACCACCATAAATAAAACAAATGGCATCAGTTTTGAAATTCTGAGAAGGATTGTGATGGCCAACAAATGCTACTATGGTCTAAGTAAACAGTTTAGAAACAAGGCAACCTTCCGCCAGACCAAACTCACACTTTACAAGACGCTGATACTACCCGTGCTATTATATGGATCTGCAATAGGGGTACTTACGCAAGCACATTCTCCGAAAGATCTACGGGCCGATCTGCGTCGACGGTGAAGATCGGCGTCGAATGAACCACGAGCTTTACAATTTATACGCGGACATCGACATAGTCAGACGTATTGAGCTGCAGCGATTACGGTGGCTAGGCCATGTTGTGCGGATGAATGAGAATATGTTCACAAACTATTTTTTATAACCAATTCTCTTGAATCATTATTTTCCTTAAATTTCAGGGATAATTTCTCATTTAATTATTTGGAAAAAGAAAATAAATCAAAGGTGGCCATTTCTGGCTAATTATGATGTTTTGTCTTGATTGTGGTTTTAGTTTTTTGTCAACACACATACACAAACAAATAAATCCCTTAAAGGCAACCAATTGCTAACAGCAGGTGTACCATTTAACTGCAAAAGGTATGAAATTGCTAGTGTGTGTGTGTGTTTGTTTAAATTTCAGCCACCATGAAAATAGAATTCAATTTCTAAAAAAATTGTTTTGTATTCAAAACGAGTTCAATATTCTTTATATAGACATATTTCCATATAAAACAAAAGAAACCAAATCAATTCTAGGCTTCCTTTAATCGATTTTTTGTCTAGGCAAGGTGGGAGAGAGAGCACGTGATTTTATAACAAACACACACTCATAGACATACACGTAGAAATCAATGTGATTGGTTGGTTCTCACATTTAAATATCGAATTATAAAATCAGCTCAAAAGGAAATCAACTGATGATGGATGGATTGGATAAGAAATACTGGCACTAAGGGTTGTTGCTTCTTCATTTTTATAATAAATAAAAAAAGAACAAACAAACAAAAAATTGATATGCTTGGACATTAAATATTATCTCTAATAAAAAATCAAGTATGTGTCTTAAGTCTTTCGTTTGTGTAACTAAAAACAGAAAAAAAATCATATTTGACCACTGAAAAATCATTCATTCATATTCGTTTATGATATTCATTCATATTCTATGTGATTAACATATGCGCATCCGTTCTTTGTTACAATAATTTTAGTATTGTTGTTGTACACCAACGCACTCATGCACACACACACACATAGGATATATGACAAAATGACATTAAAATCTCAACATTAAAAGTATACACTTTACAGCCTATAATTTTGTGTCTTCAACTGTCGATGTCAGTGGATGGATGGATGGTTGGAATGAATGAAGAGAACCATCATCATAATAGTTGTTGCTGTTGTTGTTGTCTTGCATCGAAGCTAAACAACAAAAAAATTATTATTCCAGTCAGATAATGGAATTTTATCACAAGTAAATAAGAACATAAGCGTAAATAATCATAATAATAATTTCAGTTAAAAAAACTCGTTGACCACAAATGATGATAGTCCCTGCTAGTAGCATTTATTATATGAGAAAATTACCGCAGTATACAAACACACTCACATATACTTGTATATGTGTGGATATTAAAATAGACCCATAACTGTACGAAGTAGATGCAGGAAAAGTGATGGAATCATTGGAACGTGGTGGAGGAATTTTCATAATGGTAGCAAGGAACTAGAAAAAGGCAAGAAACAAAATTGGACGAGTTCCCTACACCCTATTTAAAGAAAATAGGACAAGCACTCTATATATGATACCCTACACCACTTTGGGTATATATAAGAGGTTTTCCGAAAATATTTATTGTAACCTAAAGTAATAAGTATACCAATGGTATCTCTTATGATATTGTTCTGTATCTTTACAATATCCTGTCGATCTGAAATAGTGTCTTTTGTGCAGCCTTTAAAATAGAACCGACTCCTGGGCTGGGTTTTCTCCTAAAAATAGGTTCTTTGCAACCGTTAATGTTTTCTCAAAATAACTTCAATGCGAATTATTTCGTGTCGGTCTTAAACTCTCCCTTTTTCACTGCAGACCAAAGTCAATCCTTTTGATGTACTATAGCAGTTTTAGGGTCCAGGATTTATTCCTAGTAGGGACGACTGGAAACGAAGTAACCCTCCTCTGGACGGTCTGGCATTCTATACAGACGGATCCAAGATGGAAGAAGGTACAGGGGCAGGCGTCTACTGTGAAAAGCTAGGCCTTGAGTTAACCTACAAGCTGGATTGCAACTGTAGTGTTTTCCAAGCTGAAATCTTCGTGATCTGGAAGGCAGCGGAATTGATAACAAGTCTGTATGCAGAGGTCGTTGAACCGGTGACTATCTTTGTGGATAGTCAAGCGGCTCTTAAAGCCATCAAATCTTGTTATATCAAATTCTCAAGTGTAGAGCAGCTCTAAAAGAACTTACTTATAGTTATCGGTTGTGTTGGGTACCAGGACATTGTGACATCTTGTGTAATGAAAGAGCGCACGAACTAGCTAGAGGAGGATCTCAATCCACCGATCTAGAAACTGATGACTCAATCAAACCACCTATGTGTATTTTTTACCGGAACTTTGTGGCATTCTTCGACGAAAGAGCCTATGAACTTAGGCACAACGAACCTAGGTGCAACGTGTCAAGATCCATTTGGCCGACTCTGTCTACCAAAAGAACGCACTCACTGTTGAATCTGAGCAAAGCTGAAATTAGAGTGATGACAGGAAACATCACTAGTCAGGGCTTTTACTAGTAAATGGGATCTTGATGCAATTGATTACTGTAGGAGACGGAGACGATAGAGCATCTCTTGTGTCACTGCCCAGCCCTGGCAGGTGGCACAGACTAGTGGGTGCTCATTTTCTACCGAGTCTCAGCTTCTTCTCAACAACCGAACCTGCTCTAATCTATAGCATAATTAGAAACCTAAAGTGGTTAGGAACTTACAACCTTGACACGTAACACATCTTCTGTCTGATTCCTATAGTCATTGACCTTTATTCCTCTTTCATTTATTTATGTAAGCTTCTCAACTCCCATTATTTCCCTAATCTTCTCTATCCTACAGATCTGCTTTTATCTCTTCTTTTCACTGTATCTCTTCTGGTGGATGATCACAACGGACCTAATCGGTCTCAGAGTGCTGCAGCCACAAAAGTGACTGCACATCCCCAAACCTAACCTAACCTAGGGTCCTGGATAAAGAAATCCTGGACTCTAGGTTAGGTTATTTCAGGGTATTAATAAAGAAAGTCTACTATAGAAAATTCTGCAGTTGGTGTTACCTAATAAGGTTTGCTTGAGATATAAGAAATTTTGATTGTAATGAAAGACAATTTGTGTTGATCACAGCATAGCGAACTTTAACTCGATAGGTTTTATAGGAGTAGGTCTCGAATAGCAATTGCATTTTCGTCAGTCGAATTTGCCTTGGTAACGTCAGAATTTATAAAAACCCAAGGCTCTTGAACTTTCCTCGATTTAGTGCGTTGTTCTGTGGATTATTGATGCAGTCTCCATAGCGAGGTTTAAACAAAACGGGTGAATTTTCCGATACTCCATCTTTACGGGGGTTCCGCATATATCTTTATGAACCTTTCCTGCTGATGTGTTCCGATATTTGCCTGTTTTGTTGTTGTTTTGGCATCGTTTATTTCTTCAACAATATTACTTGCTACATCTTATTTGTTATTTTAATGACTTAGCCGTTACGTTATTTTCGGAGTCTGACTCCGAGCCTCTTCATCAAATCTGGATCGAAATTGGACTTGGCTTAAGTATCAAAACCTTCTATCTCCTCAACTTTTGTCCATATTTTGTAGTATGAATTTTGGTCTGGGTTTCTTTTGAGAATATGCACAGAATCATTTTCAGAGTCGATGTATGCATGTCCGTCTGTCCCTCAGTGAACATATTACAGGTCGCATTTATGCACTGAATTGGATGAAAATTGGCACATGTCATTTATTTGGCCAAAAGACAAACCCTATTAAAATTGGAGAAAATCGGTTCAGAATTATATATAGATCCCATTTCTAAGTAAATAGTGCACCGAACTCCCAAAGTTTGGCCGATGGATACAACATTTTTCCCAGCGTACTGAATTAAGTGCAGATTTACGTGTGTCAAGCTTTATTGAAATTGGTTCAGATTTAGATATAGCTCCCGTATATATTTTCGTCCGATTTTATTCAAATGGTGCACCCAAAAAGCCCATGCGTGTATTGCATGCAAATTGAGCAAATAATAAACGTTTCTCCCATCGAGATAAAATTTTGGATAGGGCACTCTGCTGCAGCATACCAATGGTATACTCGTATGTCACGGTTGCTCAAATAGGTATAGATTCATAGATTTTAGAATGATTGATTAAAATTGCTTCAAATATCTATGTAGATCATATATTTAATTTCATTCGATTCAATTTCAAAGGACCTCCAGAATCTCAATGGAGCTCGATTTTGCCAGGAAACCTTTTCCCAGACCTTATACTATGTAAAGAAGAAGTTCTGAACAGATCGAACTTCTTTATCGATTTACGCATGTTTTACTAGTACCTATCGGGTGGTATTTTAGGGAAAAGTTTCTATATATGTCCAAGTTTTCATATATCCCCCAAACTATCGCTGAATTTTCTCATCGAAGTATTTATAATTCTCAGGGAATAAAAAACTTATTTCCCGAAAAACAACCTACTACCACATAATGCAATAACATAATCCCCATATAAAGATTTCGAAGGAACTATGATTGTACACCACTTGCTGGAGGGTATAAAAAGTTCGGCTAAAGTTCGAACATAACGACTTTTTAAATTATTCTAACCTCAATCTAAATTTTGCCTGAGTCTGTCCATAAAGACTACGTCGATATTAAACTTGGCTTTAGTTTCACAGGCTCCTCTCGTGGCATATACCAGTTGAAAAACAGAAAATTCATATTTTTTATTTAGAGATGGACATCTAGTCTCGAAACACGATTACTCTTCACTTCAGTTTATTCTACGAAAAATTTTTTTTAGTTAATAACTTTTTGTATACTTTTTTTTTGCAGTGTTAAATACGCCCAGGTTCCCTTTGTAAGATGACCATATATATCCAGGCGCCCCTCTATTTATATATGTTCTGTAGGAAAACATTTTCCGAATTTGTGTTTTTTTTATGAGGACGTTATAGAGCCTTTGACATGCTCAAAACCATCAATGCCACGATCGATATATTTACCTCATCTTCAAACTGATATAACAAAACCTAATATTTAGCCTTGAGATGAACGGAAGAAATACTTCCGCCTACTTCTCTGAAATGTTACCTGAATATGTTCTATGTAAAAAGAAGGTCTGTATTTCTTAGTTTTTTTTTAATTGTGCTAAAAAATATGTGTCTGAAATAATATGTTCTGATTACCCTGCATAACTAAAATACCTTTTCACTATTTGGTAGAGAAGGAAATTCTGACGGATTCTTCTACGAGGTGACATTGTAGTCAGTAAAAACTCCGAAACCTAGGCTAAAAAATTTAAGATTCGGTGGACGCCTGACTATGTTTTATTTAAAAAAAGTTCTGCATTTCTTCGTTTTTTTTTTAATAAAAATAATTTTGCAAAAAATGAAGGTGTGTCTAAAATAATATGTTCTGATTACCCTCCATAACTAAAATACCTTTTCATCATTTTGAAGAAGAAGAACTTCTGATGCACTCTTCTACGAGGTGACATTGTAGTCAGTAGAAACTCCAAAAAAAACCACACCCAATTACACACAAACATTATTACAGTAGACAGACTTGTGTAAATTGCCTTAGAAATTTGTTCATCATATGGAGGTGTTTCCAAAAATTGTATTAGACAAAGATCTACTTCCGTAGTTCTAAATAATATTTCAGAGGTAATAAATTTTATAAACAGAAATTTCTTAAAAATTATGCTAAGTATTTCACGTTTGATTTTAATATTCACCCAGGCTACTGGCATTGCAAACAAATCATAACCCTGTCAACTGCAACCAAACAAAAGACTTAGGACACAAACGTATTTTTTTATTGGAAAATATTTTCATAGTTTTTCATTTCTCAATAATTGTAGCTCTAATAAAATATTGTTTTTTGTTTTCATACCCAGGATATTAAATATTCCTCACAGCATGTAGACTGCTTTTGGCTAGGAACGAAAATAAAGGAATTCCAGAAAACTGTAACATTTTATAAGACAATGGACAGCCAGCCAGCCAGGGTGAGTGACTCAGTCAGTCAAGCAACCACAAAACTGTCACTTGTTTCACCTAGAATTGCCATTGTGTGTGTGTCTGTGTGGCGCCACTTGTCTGTTTCATAAACACAAAAAAATCATTGCCATGGATTTTTTCTTTATAAATTAACAGTATTCTCTCATAAGGTATGCAAGCGAAGCAAGGCAAAAAAAATCTATTAAATAGGGCCACACTTGTTGAACGTGACCCACATTATAGCCGTTTGTCATTGTTGTCATTTCAGATGCATCTCCTGCCGTGTCTACGCTGTGGGCTTTGCTTGAATAGTTATTGACAGTCGTTGACTAACAAGAGTGTTTGTGTGTCTGTCCGTCTGTCTGGCTGTTTGTCTCCCTGGCCATTAAGGATGATATCTTCTTTAACAAAAAAATGGCATAAATATTTGTTGTTGTTGCTGTTGGTTGCTCTCGTTAGCACTATCTCTCCATTGTGTGAAAAACAAATAGTTTTGCAGGTCCTCTTAACTCAAAAAAACTATCTGGACAACTCGTCTTATTGTTCGTTATGACAATTGTTTTGTCACCTTGGCCCTATCGTGATACGATATCCTAGTTTTGGCTCACTTCATTGGAATCACACACACAAAGCGAGATAGCGAAGGAGGAGTGAGTGCTAGAGAGAGATATTGGAATTGTAACAGTTAAATATTTGATAAATCTTGGTCATGTTCTACGTGGAGTGGAACATCGGCTAACAATGAAGGCTATTGTTTATCATGGCTTGAGGTGATACATAAAATTTTTGTGCGGGTTCAGTAAAATATTGACATTAAAAATGTGCATACAAATTTACATTGCCTTGCTAATGGACAATATAAATGTGGGCAGGAAATGGAGTGGCGCCCAAAGGGAACAAAAGGTTTTTTGCGGATTTAAAAGGGAATATTTTTTCAAGGCATATATCAGGCGTGGATTTTTTAAAGAATATTTTTTCATGGACCTAAACAAGGCGTTGATTTTTTAAAAAACATTTTTTCTTGGACCTAAACAAGGTGTGGATTTTTAAAAGATTATTTTTTAAGGCCTATATAAGGCGTGGATTTTTAAAAGATTATTTTTTAAGGCCTATATAAGGCGTGGATTTTTAAAAGATTATTTTTTAAGGCCTATATAAGGCGTGGATTTTTAAAAGATTATTTTTTAAGGCCTATATAAGGCGTGGATTTTTAAAAGATTATTTTTTAAGGCCTATATAAGGCGTGGATTTTTAAAAGATTATTTTTTAAGGCCTATATAAGGCGTGGATTTTTAAAAGATTATTTTTTAAGGCCTATATAAGGCGTGGATTTTTAAAAGATTATTTTTTAAGGCCTATATAAGGCGTGGATTTTTAAAAGATTATTTTTTAAGGCCTATATAAGGCGTGGATTTTTAAAAGATTATTTTTAAGGCCTATATAAGCCGTGGATTTTTAAAAGATTATTTTTTAAGGCCTATATAAGCCGTGGATTTTTAAAAGATTATTTTTAAGGCCTATATAAGCCGTGGATTTTTAAAAGATTATTTTTTAAGGCCTATATAAGCCGTGGATTTTTAAAAGATTATTCTTTAAGGCCTATATAAGGCGTGGATTTTTAAAATATTATTTTTTAAGGCCTATATAAGGCCTCATAAGGGTATTCCCCAATTTTCGGTAGTTTGGGGTTCTTCAGCTCGTTTTTCAACCGAATACGCTGAAATCTGGTACAATGGGTTCTTAATAGGTTCCAAATCTCTCCATAAAAAATTTTGAATATAGGTCCATTTTTTCGGATAGCCCCCATATAAAGATACCCCCAATTTTCGGTATTTTCGGGTTCTTGAGCGCGTTTTTTAACCGAATTTGCTGCAATTTTGTATTTTGTAATCGTATATGTTAACAAATCTCCCTACCCTATATATTCGCTCCCTTTTTGGGGTAGTCCCCATATAACCTCTTTTATACCCTCCACCATAGTATGGAGGGTATATTAATTTTGTAATTCCGTTTGTTACTCATCGAAATATTCATTTCCGACCCTATAAAGTATATATATATATATATTCGTGATCAGGGTAAAATTCTATGACGATCTAGCCATGTCCGTCCGTTCCGTCCGTCCGTCTTTTGTAATCTCCTGAAGGAATTGAGATAGGTTGCTGAAATTTTGCATAGGGTCGTCTTTTGTCTGCAGGCAGGTCAAGTTCGAAGATGGGATATATCGGTCGAATTAGCTGTAATTTAGTATTTTGAGTTCTTAATCTCTCCACAAAAAATTATGAATATAGGTCAATTTTTTCGGATAGCCCCCATATAAGGGTTCTTGAGCTCGTTTTTCAACCGAATTTGTTGCAATTTGGTGTTTTGTAACAAATCTCCCAACCAAAAATTATTAATATTCGCCCCCTTTTTGGGGTAGTTCCGTATATATCCCCCTTTTTTATATTAAAATAGTTATCTGATTTCATTTCATCATTTCACCTGCGGAGGATAGCGAGATAAAAAATTAGAACGTAAGGTTCGATAATGAACTATAGCCGCATTTAGACCCAGCCCCTGTGTGGTGGTTTCAGAAGGAGTGGACCGATATTCCCCATCTTCGAATTTGAATTATCAATTAAGAATTTCTGAAATTTGTATTATGGTTTACATAATCCGTTTTTAGACGTGTCGGTGTAGGTCCACTTTTTGATATGTTCCCTTTATTTTCATTTCTAGTACCTGTCAGTATATCTATGGTGGAGGGTATCCAAACGCTTTTTCTCTTGTTTATAGTAAAATAGTTATCTGATTTGTTCCACGTTTTGAGTTTGGTTCTAAGACTCTTTTGTAATCATTTCACCTGCGGAAGATAGAGAGATAAAAAATTAGAACGTAAGGTTCGATAATGAACTATGTCCGCATTTAGACCTAGCCCCTGATTGACTAAGCTTGGAAGAAATAATAAGATGGGCGAAGTTCGGATGAAATCTAAGCTTTCTGAAACGGATTTGGTCCAAAGAAACATGGGGTCTAGAACCAATATTTCGATGAGGCACTTTTTCACCGTGTTAAAGTGTATACACACTCATTAGCCATAAGGCTGAGGGTATAATTACCCTTTAAAAATTTCTAAAATTTGTATTATGGTTTACATAATCCGTTTTTAGAAATGTCGGTATAGGTCCCCTTTTTGGTATGTTCCCTATATTTTCATTTCTAGTAGCTGTCAATATATCTATGGTGGAGGGTATCCAAAGTTCGGTCCGGCCGAACTTACCGCTTTTTCACTTGTTCTATTTAGTTTAGAATTTGTGCTGCAAAACATTCCAATACTTAAATTCCTGAAAAGTTCGTCTCTTAAGTCTTTTGTTTTTTATTTCGCCTTTGCCATAATTATTTAATTGTTTTTAATTATTGTGGAAATATCTCCCCGTTGCATTTTGTTTTTGTTTTTAATTAATTAATTAATATGCAAATAAATCACTGCTTTAGCCGAATATTAACATTCCTAGCACTAATTAAAAGCCAACATCAGACTATTAATTCTTCAAAAGTATATCAAAATAATTTATAGAACAAATAGACGACACTAATCATTGACAGCAATGGCAATAATAGTAGAATTTTAAATTTAAATGATTTGATAAAAAAAAAACTTTTAGAAAAACTATAGCATAATAAGTGTTAGAAATGTGCTGACTCAACACTTAATATTAGAGAGTGTTAATTGTCCAGAAGTTAGAATGAGGTGAGGAGCTGTGGATGGGGGTTACAAATTTCAAACGAACTGAAGCAATGATTTCTTCTCATGAAATTTAAATGAAAAAAAAAAAACTGCACAACAAATTAGTTCAATTGAGTCAATAATAATAAATAAACAATAATGAGGTAAAAAAAATCACGGCATGCATTGCTGACAATGAACTACAGAGAAATACACAAACACACACACACCTATACAAATAATTTAACACATCTACATTAAGATGTTATTTTTTTCGATTTTTGCGTTAAATGTAAAGACCCGCAGCTATGCCACTAGACTGAAATAAATTATTCAACACTTAAATAAATAAAGCAAAAATAAAAAAGCAAGGTAAGCTCTAGTGTGCGGGTTTTCAGTTTGGGGGCAAACCCAAATGCTATATATAAATATACGCTATATATATCTATATATAAAGCAAATCAAGAGCAATCTATAATAACAATGAAAGCTGCTGCTTCTGCTGCAAACAACGAAATCCACTTCACATTCTGTACCATTTTAACGGCATTGTCATTCCGTCAGCTTTTAATAATAAAAATAATAATAATAATACTCACGATACTGAGAAAGTGATGAGTTGATTTAATGATGCCATAAAAATAACATTTAAGAGGAATCTCAGAAAAAATAAACAATCCGACACAAAAAATAATACCAGAAGCTTATGTAAACAAATATGAAATGATTTCATTTTTGTTCGAATTTTTTGTTTGTGGTTCATTGTTCGATTTTTTGTTTTGTTTATTTATTTATTTTTATTTTTTATTTAAGTCCACCCATACCTACGAACTGGGGGACTTTTTATTAAGTACGATAATATTTTCGGTTTTATTTTTTTTATTTTGGAAATTTTTATGACTACTTATTTGGATCTCAAAATTAAGGTGAATTCCAAAAAAAAGAAAAAAAATCACCCAGATTAATCATTCAATTTTTATGGGTGAGCAATAAGGAAAAAAGATAAGAGCATGCTCAATCAATGTCTGACTTTTGTAGAAAGATCTTCTTGAATAGTGAACCTCATTCCTCTCAATTTTAGGTCAGATTTATAAAGTCTTCTATATATAAAAGATTATTCGTCTTCTATATATAGAAGATTAATCGTCTTCTATATATAGAAGATTAATCGTCTTCTATATATAGAAGATTAATCGTCTTCTATATATAGAAGATTATTCATCCTTCTATATATGGATGACTAGAAACCTTCGTCTTCTATCTGTAGAAGTGCAAATTGTATATATAAAAGTTAAGCCTAGATGTTCAGCTGTAGATGTTCACCTTTCTGCCTTAAGAGTACCAGCATCTATATTGTAGAAAACCAGGTTTCTACCTCGAGATCAACATTGTGTCTCTAAAATAAAATAAATATTTATATAGGCCAGTCCACCATTCTAGCTATAGAAGTCTACTTTTCTATGCCGTCTTATTTATATAAAAAATTAGGCTTCTAGCCAGCCTCATAGCTGGCCGGTTTCCTAACTATAGAAAAATAACTGCCCCCAACCCCTGTGCCCTCCAGCTGTAGATGGGCAGACTTTTATTTATAGAAGGCCAATCTTCGGTCGATAGAAAACCAGTCTTCGCTCTACATAGAACCAGTCTTTTGCCTATAGAAGGTCAGCCATCTGCTGACAAAAAGCCAACACTCTGTCTTCGGTTTAATGAAGACAATTATTCTGTCTATAGAAGGTCATTATTCTACCTAAAGAAATCCAGCTTTCGTTCTATAGAAGTCCAGACCTTGATCTATACCAGAAAAATATTCTGTACACAGAAGTCCGGATTCGGTATATACAAAGAATGCCTTCTGTCTATAGAAGGTCAGTTTTCTATTTCTAGAAAGCCGGCCTTCTGTCTACAGAAAGCAAGCAGTCAGGCTTCGGTCACATAGACGACAAGCATTTTGTATATGGAAGACCAGTCCTCTGCCTAGAAAAATCCAGCCCTGGGTCTATAGTAGGCCAGTCTTCTGTCTAGTTCCGACTTCAGTATATACAGCGACAGCCTTCTGTCTATAGGTTAGCTTTCTGCCTATATGCCTTCTCTCTAAAGAAGACTAGCCTTCTGCCTAGAGAAGTCCATCCATGGGCCTATAGCAGTCCAGTTTTTTGCTTAGAGAAGACCAGTTTTTGGTATATACAAATCAGCCTTCTGTCTTAGAAGCCCAGCCTTCGGTTTATATAAGGGCAGCCTTTTGTATATTAAAGACAGTCATTTTGTCCACAGAGAGCCAGCTTTTTGTCCTCAGTCTAAATAAGACAAGCATTCTGGCTAAGGAATTTTACAGGCAGAAGTCTGGCCGCCTATAGAAGTCCAGTCCTGGGCTAACACTGGCCAGTTTTCTGCGTATAGAGGGCCAGCTTTCGGTCTTTAGAAAAACGGTCTTCTGTCTATAAATGACCAGGTTGCTTTCTATAAAAATCAGGCTTCTTTCTATTGCCTTCCCCTATAAAAGGTCGGCCTTCCCGTTCTAAAATTCCATGTTTTTCTCTATAGAATTCAGCCTTCAGCCTATAAAAGAAAAGACTTCATTCCATCGAAGGCAAGCCCTCGGTCTATAAAAGCCCATATAACAATAATTCAATATTTTTTATATCGAAATAGAATTATTAAAAAAATATTTGTTAAAAAATTTCACGTCTTAGATAGACCCTAAAAAATAGTTTTTAATAAACTCACGCCTTATATAGACCATTAAAAATATTTTTTAATAAATCCACGCCTTATATGAAAAATTTTTAATTGGCCCTTGAAAATATTTTTAATAAATTAACGCGTATGTAGGTCCATAAATGAATATTCTTTAAAAATCAACAACACAACATAAGTCCTTGAAAAAATACGTCCAAAGACGTTACTCAAAGTCTGAAATGCAGAGAACCTCATATCATCTATATTCATGTTTGTGTCTTAAGTCTTATGTTTGTTTATTTCTTTGCATTTTCACCACCAACAAAGAAATAAAAATCAAGACCTATGACAATTGTCAATGGCGATGATGGTGGGTAGTTAGGTGACATTAATAATGTTATGCAATAGTTTCAGTTATGTTTCTTGTTGTTGGCATTGTTATTGTTGTTGTTGTCGTATGTATGTTTTTGCCTCCTATGCATCAGTCATGCGTGCATCATATTAATTTTCCGCTAACTTTGAAAATTATGCTAACCTTGACAGCAAAAATTGGTATACAGCAACGGTAGAGCAGAACAATAACCGAAGCAAGAAAAAAGGCAACAACAACAAATAAATAATAACAATAATATTTATTTGGTGGCATGCCGAAAACAATAACACAATGCACACGACGACTTGGAAAAAAAATTAGTTGTGTTTTACAAGAAAATTAACCCAGAAATTACAGAAAAGCCAATGCAAACCGAAAAAAATAATTTTCTTTAAATTTGTTAACAATGTATTAATTTAGGGGGGTGGGAGGCTGCCAGAAGAACATCATTAACAATACTAAAACAATACCACAAAAACGAACAGATTTTCATATTTACCATGAATCAAAATATCACTGGGTGTATGTGTGTGTGAGCTTGTGTCATGATTAAAATACAAAATTGTCTTAAAAAGTTTGTAGTTTTTTGTTGTTGTGTTCAACAATAGCATAATTATCACACATGCAATGTGTCTTTAAGTTCATTGAACAATTCTGAAAACAAAAACAATTGCAAAAAAAATCAAAAAAAAACCCAAAACACTAACCAACTTCAGCTTGTGGCTGACTGCACTTTTGGGGCCAACTACAACTGAATTTTGTCTTTTTTCTGAATTTTCCATTTCCATTGTTGTTTTGTCTCCGAAAAAAAGAGAAAAATTATTTATGAAAATTAAATGACAATAAACAAAACCCCCAGCCACCTACAACATGACATGCAACACATATGAGTATATGTCTGTATGTTATTGTTATTGTTGCCACTGTTGGTGGCATGATGTCGTTTGCTGATGGTTTTTCTTGGCTTTTGTTGTTCATTCTGTGCTGTTGACAAATTAACATAATTTAGTTTTGCCAAATTAAGCTGTTGATTTGAAAAAAAGTAAGACAAGGTCGTATATCAGAATAATTTAATGGCATTGAATTTTGATGTCTTGTAATAAGAAAAAAGACACAACAAACCATTGTAAATTTTATAATTCATCATTTATGATTTATAATGATAATAAGAATAAAATTAATAATATGGTGGTACTTCAGATATATAATTTTTTTCATGACCATAAACATATTCTGAAACACTGATACAAGGCTTGGAATTCTTAAAATATTATTTCAAGGACCTTCGATAGGCGTGGACTTGCAAGATCCATATAAGACGTGGATTTATTAAAAAATATCTTCAAACCTAAGGCGTAGATTTAATAAAAAAAAATATCTTCAAGCCCCTATCTAAAGCGTGGATTTAATAAAAATATCTCCAAAGACTAAATCAAAGCGTTGATTAAAAAAATTCAGGGACCAAATCAAGGCGTGAATATTTACAAAGGAATGGATTTTAAAAATATATATATTTTTATTTATTTGGCATTTATAATCCGAATTGGATGAAATTTGGAATAGGTCACTTATTTGCCCAAGGACGAACCCTATTGATATTGGGAAAAATCGGTTCAGATTCAGATATAGCTCCCATATATGTTTTCGTCCGGTTTAATGTAAATGGTGTACCAAGTCCCTATATATCTTTCGATTAGCACGAAATTTGGTACAGCGTACTGAATTAGGTCTAGAATGATGTGTGTCAAGTTTCCTGAAAATCGGTTCAGATTTGGATATAGCTCCCAAATACATTTTCGTCCGATTTAAGGTAAATGGTGTACCAAAGTCCTTCGATTTTCACGAAATTTGGCATAGCGTACTGAATTAAGTCTAGAACGATGTGTGTTAAATTTTGTGAAAATCGGTTCAGATTTAGATATAGCTCCCATATATATTTTCGCCCGATTATAGTTAAATAGTGCACCAAAGTCCTCTTAAGTCCATACTAAATTGTGTCTAGAAAGATGAGTGGTGAGTTTCGGGAAAATCGGTCTAGATTTCGACATAGCTCCAATATATGTTCGTCCGATTTTATGTAAATGATGCACCAACGTCCCTATATATTCTTCGATTTGCACGAAATTTGTCATAGCGTACTAAATTAAGTTTAGAATGACGTGTGCTAAGTTTCTTGAAAATCGGTTCAGGTTTAGATGTAGCTCCCATATATATTTTCGTCCGACTTAAGGTAAATGGTGTACCAACGTTCCTATATATCTTTCGATTTATACGAAATTTGGCACAGCGTAATGAATTAGGTCTCGAATGATGTGTGTCAAGTTTCTCGAAAATCGGTTCAGATTTAGATATAGCTCTCATATATATTTTCGTCCGATTTAATGTAAATGGTGTACCAAAGTCCCGATATATCTTTCGATTTGCGCGAAATTTGGCATAGCGTAATGAATTTTTTTGGAATGATGTGTGTTAAGTTCCCTGAAAATCGGTCCAGATTGCGATTTGCACGAAATTTGGTATAGTATACTGAATAAGGTTTAGAATGATGTGTGTCAAGTTTCCTGAAAATTGGTTCTGATTTAGATATAGCTCCAATAAATATTTTTCCTCCGATTTAATGTAAATGGTGCACCAAAGTCAATATTTATCTTTCGATTTACATGGCATACGGTATTGAAGTAGGTCTAGAATGATGTGTGTTAAGTTTAGCGAAAATCGGTTCAGATTTAGATATAGCTGCTGTTTATCTTTTCTTCCGATTTTATGTAAATTGTGCACTGAAGACCCACAGTTTGTCCGATTGCCACACAATTTGGTACAATAAACTGTAGTTAATATAAATAAATCTCTGACAAGTATCGTTGAAATCGGTTCAGATTTTGATATAGCTTATATATATATATATATATATATGTATATATATATATATGTATATATATATATATATGTATATATATATATTGTAAGAAGCAACCCTATATCTGACCAAATTAAAAATTTAGTATGGGTTGCAGAATGACATGTTTATTGATCCATTTTCGTGTTAATGGTCCTTCAACGTCTGTTAGGATTCATCTGTTGAATAAACCCGAAGTGGTGAAG
>NW_026877216.1:0-21099 GCF_032173495.1 Musca vetustissima
TACACATATTATTATATTTTATGGTAAATATAATATTTGTGTCAGGGAATAATATTTACATAATTTTGGACATTTTAAAATCCAGCGCACCCTATAATTGGTCACTTGGACTTTTCCATTGTGTAGGGTGCATATTTAGCATATTGTTGCTTATTTTTAATTTTTGAAATTTATTGAATTTAAATACATTTTATTGTGCATATAGTTGCATATTATTTATTTGTTTGAATTTTAAAAGTGCCCTACAATCGGTCGTTTGTACTTTTATATTGTGTAGGGTGTGTATTTGGCATATAGTTGCCTATTGATTTCTTTTTGTAATTTTAATAATTTATTCGAATTTTATTGCCATTTTTATTGTAAAAACGCTACAATCGGTAGTTTTGTTTGTTTTATTGTCTGCTACAATTGGTAGTTTGTTTTCGTTTTGCTCAACTTTCATAAATGTTTTCACTTTTATATTGTAATTCAGTCATCTCATTTCAGCTTTATTAATTTTAGAAACAAACCATTTATTTATTGCTAGATAGATTGAATTAAAATTTGTATTTTCTATCAACAAATTCGTTATTTTTGAAATATTTTTTGACTGTTTTAAAGATTTTAAATCTTTTTCGTT
This sequence comes from Musca vetustissima, assembly GCF_032173495.1. Classification (NCBI taxonomy): domain Eukaryota; kingdom Metazoa; phylum Arthropoda; class Insecta; order Diptera; family Muscidae; genus Musca; species Musca vetustissima. Next base: position 620 of record NW_026877216.1, read on the forward strand.
TACATTTCATTTGATTTTGACATATCTTTTCTCTTTTGTTTTCCACTGTCTTTTCCTGAACCTAGAATTATTTAATATTTTTGGTTAAATTTATAAAATGGCTTCCACTCCCTTGAATTTATTCATTCGTGCTTCCAACTCTATGGTGAGATTCGCTGCACACTTCGGTGCATTGAAGGAAAACGAATTAGATATTTATGATATTGAGGTTAGGAGTGAGGAAATTGAAAAATTGTGGAAATCTGTTGCGGAAAGTTTCAATAATTGTCTCTCACACATTGAAAATCCTGAAGAGCTTGATATGCTATATAGTAAATATGAGGTTTCGTTTAAAGAATATATGCGTTGTTCTTCGGTTATAAAAAGAATGTTATCTAAGTTAAGGAGTTTGAATAAATTGCCTCTTAACTCTTGTCATAGGAGTTCGGTAGAGTCGTTAACGGAAAATTCCGACAAAATGTCTTCGGAGAACCTTTCGGTAGATGCCACCGTTAAAAACGTGAGCTCTTCGTCCCACACTTCTTGTGATGTGGGAACACAGGCATCTAGCTCCACAATAATGAATATTGAGAAAACTGGAATAGGCCAAAGCTTTGTCGTAGATCCTCCAAAAACAGATAACCTTCATAATCTTGCGATTCCTCCCTGCAGTATCGAAAATTTCAGTGAAATATTATTGATTGGCCCACATTCAGAGATTTATTTAGTGCGGTTTATATTAATAACTCCCGATTGACAGACATTGAGCGTTTATGTCATCTGATGAGTAAAACTAGTGGTGAGGCTCGAGAAATCGTCTCGAAATTTCCTTTGACTCATCGGAGTTTTGAACCAGCGTGGAATTCATTGAATTCCAAGTATGATAATCCACGTTTGATTGTACATAGCCATTTAAAGTCCTTATTCGCACATCCTGTGCTGGATCAGGAAAGTAGTTTAGGACTTAAGTCACTTCAACTCGGAATTAATAGTTGTCTTTCCGCAATGGCAATCTATGACATACCTACGGATAATTGGGATCCGATCGTGGTACTTATTTGTTTGCAAAAATTACCCAAATTGACACACGCTTTATGGGAGCAAAGTGTAAAATCCAAATCGTCTCTTTCATCTTGGAAAGAGTTAGATGCATTCTTGACAGAGAGAATTCGAACTCTTCTGTGTTTGCATGAGATGAGAAATGGTAATACTGTGTCAAACTCAAATAATAGAAAGAGTTCCGTATCTCGTAAATGTATAGCTTCCAATCCTCGTTCGTCCTCTGATTCTTGTTGCGTTCTTTGTTTAGAGCAACACCGATTACACCTTTGCCATCGGTTTGTAGATAGTACACCTGCCGATAGATTTAAATTAGTTAAAAGGCATCGTTTGTGTGTAAATTGTCTTCGTAGGGGACACGAAGTCAAAAATTGTAATAGTCGTTATTGTCGAAAGTGCAATCAGAGACATCACACTCTATTGCACAGAGATAGCTCTATGGTGAGCAGTCCGAGTCAGATGGTGACTCCCACAAATTCCAATTTGTCTTCTTCGGCTCCATCATTTCGACCCCGAAGTTTGAATAATTGTTCGTCCTTCTCCACTGTGATTGATCCATCCACATCGGCAGGCACTGCTATTCGACAAACATTTCACGCGTCGCAGAACAAAGCATGGTCAATATTGTTAACCATGGTGCTTGTTATCCTGCTCGAGCGCTAATAGATCCGGCTTCTGAGTCGTCTTTCATTTCCGAACGACTTTAGAAGAAATTTAAATTGCCGGTTAAACCCACAATTTCGACAATTCGTGGAGTAAATAGTACTGTTGCCACAACTTGTCGAAAAATATGTTCATTTAAACTGGGTAGTTGTCGTAATAGGTCTCACAGTTTCACAGTCACAGGATCGCTGCTCGCTCAAAATACTAAATTTGGCTGGATAATTACTGGCCCTATAACATAAATTGTTTTCGTAAATCGTACGAAATCGTTGTAAGGCGGCCCTCAATAAACAACACACGATTTGGCTCACATATCGCGGGGTCCCTAATGACCCTTTCGTTTCGCGGGGTCCTTCATGGCTCTATCGTTTCGCGGGGTCCCTAATGGCCCTTTCGTACCACAGGTCCTTTCTGGCCTCACACAACCGCGGGGTCCCTAATGGCCCTTTCGTACAATAGATCCTTCATGATCTATATAATCGCGGGGTCCCTAATGGCCCTATCGTTAGCATGTAAGCTTGTTTTTTGAAAAAAAAAATTAAAAAAAAAAGAATGATGAAAAAATATTTTGAAAAAATGTAAAAGGTTTTGGTCACCTTTGCACTATGCCGTTAATTATAATTTATGAGATTTGTTAAATCATTGGATGTTTCAAGGGAGGCGGCAAATGTTTAAGCAAGAATTGATATTTAAAATAGTTAAATATTTAGCCTTTTATTTGAGAGGCAATAGCCGTTGAAATTTGCGCCACCTTTAGGCATCTTTGTGTCAACAACATTGATATTATTATTACTTGGTTAACTTTCGTCGTTACCGACTGGCCACGCACATATTGTTGTGATCGAGCTTAAATAGTAAGCCACCGTACATATTGTTGTACCATACAGGTAATATAGTTTACCAACAATAAATATCGGCATTGGTCGACAACCTTTTCTAAAACTATCGTGTTTTATTTATATTTCTATATTTGCTCACGAGTACGCATTGGGCGTACTGACTCTATTGGGAGACTTTCTATTGCACTGTACCTGCCAACCACCCAAGTTCCTATAGTGCGGACTTAACACCGGTCTTGCAGCAAATGAGCGATATGTACAATATACCCAAAGTGGTGAAGGGTATCATATAGTCGGCCCCGTCCGACTTTACTTCTTTCCTTACTGGTTTAATGAATATTTTTCGTGAGCGAATATTTTTATTTTTCATGGGCCTAGTTCTTTAAATAATATTTTCTCAAAGACGTGGGTGTGGTTTTTTAATAATTGTGTTTTTTTAAATCATATTTTCTCATAGACGTGAGCGTGTTTTTTTGTAATAATATTCTCTAAATTCCACGCCCACATGTTTTAATAATATCTTCTAAAAGACGTGGTGTGCCATTTTATAGAATATATTTTAGGCGTGGGTTTTTGTAAGGAATATTTTTTTCAAAGACGTGGGTGTGATTCTTTAAATAATATATTCTTAATGACCGAGGTTTTTTAACATAATATTTTCTCAAGAACGTGGGCTTGGTTTTTAAAATGGTATTTTCTTAAGAACATGGGCTTGTTTTTTTAATAATATATTCTCAAAGTCGTGGGCGAGTTTTTTTTTTATAAAATTTTCTTAAAAATGTGGTCTTTTTAAAAGAATTTTTTTCACAGTTGAAGGCATGTTTTTTAATAATATATTTTCAAAGTCGTGGGCGTGGGTTTTTAAATAAAATGTTCCCAAAAATGTGGTCGTGTTTTTTAAATAACATTTTCTCAAAAATGTGGGCTTGTTTTTTTAAAGAATATTTTCCCAAAGTCGAAAGCGTGTTTTAAATAATTTTTTCAAGCCGTGGGCATGGTTTACGTTTTCAAAGTCGAATGCGTGTTCTTTTGTAAAGAATATTTTTTTAAAGTCGAAGGCGTGTTCTTTTTTAAAGAAAAAATTTTCAAGGTCCCATCGAACTTACTGTCTAACCAAAAAATCCATTAAATACCTGTAGAATATTCTGAAAAATATATATCATTTATATATCAAATTAAATTCCATATTAATTTGTATACAAATTAAGTGCATTGCGTCGTGCTTTTATTCTCCTCATTTTAAAAAGAAAATCTGCTCATTTTATGCATTTCATGAATTATCTTCGTTTACAAAGCACTTCATTCAACCTTCTCGCCAGATAAAACGCAAATATGATTTCTTTTCACTCGACTTGTGTGCTTGTTGTCTTTTTGTTGTTGGCCATGGCAGAGCCGCAAACTTTACTCGTTACACTTATAAAGCTCAAGTTCGCCGGGCGTACAAAAGCAAACATTATAAGCTGAAGATTATTTGATGTCGCCACCAGTTAAGGCATAGTAAGGTGACTTAATCAAAATAAGGATGGTGAGTAAGGAGAGCGCGAGAGGGGGTGCGAAAGAGATATAAAGGGGGTAGCAGCGAAAAAAAGCAATGGAAAATGTCAAGTGCATACTCTTGAGTCAACAAGAAATGTCGTCGTCTTCTTCTTCGTCCTTATTTGCATTTGTAAAACGGCTTAAATATAATTCACTTTCATTGGCACATACACATGCACAGTCCAGAGTGTGTGTGTATAAATGTATGCAAACCCATACGTCCATGTTTGTGCCATACACATTCAACGTTCTTAATGTGAAGCACTCTGATTGCATTTTACAAGCCAAAGAGGAGAAAACAAATAACAGCGATAAGGCCTTACTAAAGGTTGAGTGCCAGCTTCAAAGGATACCAAAGTAAAGTGTGCGTGCATACGAGAAGGGTAAAACGTGTGGCATCAAAATAAAAAAAAAAAATCAGATATCTTTAAGGATATTCATTATTTATGAAGTTAATTTTTACATTAACCACGTGTAATGTCATTAATTGTATGTAATGTCATATTCGTAATGGAGGTAGTAAACTTTTATAAAAAGCTTAGTGAAGTTAAAAAAAATATATAAAAAATCCTTAAAAATCCACAACTTTTAAAATAATATTTCTTGGAAACAGTACTCTTTAAAAATCCACAACTTTTAAAATGGTGTTCCTTGGAAAATCGTTCTTTACAAATCCACGCCTCTTAAAATGGTGTTTCTTGGAAAATTGTTCTTTACAAATCCACACCTTTTAAAATGGTGTTCCTTGGAAAATTGTTGTTTACATATCCACGCCTTTTTAATGGTGTTCCTTGGAAAATTGTTCTTTGCAAATCCCCGCCTTTTAAAATGGTGTTCTTTGCACAAACTATTCTTTAAAAATCTACGTACATTAAAATGTTTTTTTGCTGCAAAAAATATTCTTTAAAAATTGTGACGACCAAAAATCGTTGCACTCATTTTTGCCCACACCATGTATTTTTCTGTTGATTAACAAATAAGAAATTATTCTAAAATCCCTTCATTCTTTTTTGTCTCGGTCAAAAGAAAACAACAAAATACAAAGGGTTATCGTTATTCTCCCACATCACAGCCATTGGTTGTGATGATCACAGCCAATGTTGTTGTGACAAGTTGATCAAAACAAGTTCCCGTTATTCCACGCTAGAACACGTGGTTGGGGCTTGCTATAAAAGGGAGATCAACGAGTGAGAAGGGACAGTCTGTGCCACACAACGACAGAAGACACATCCAACCCAGGTGAGTGATACATTATATGATAATTCTGATAGCCGTCCTAGGGTACTTATCCAGGTCCCTATTCCCAAAGAAATCCTTCCGTATCCTTGCTTGAGTACTTATCCAGGTCTCTTGCAGTATAATCCTTGCCTAAGTAGAATCTTTGCGTATCCCTGCCTAAGTAGAATCTGTGCGTATCCTTGCCTAAGTAGAATCCTTGCGTATCCTTGCATGAGTACTTATTAAGGTCTCTTGCAGTATAATCCTTACGTATCCTTGCTTAAGTACTTATTAAGGTCTCTTGCCGTAGAATCCTTACGTATCCTTGCTTGAGTACTTACTAAGGTCTCTTGCCGTAGAATCCTTACGTATCCTTGCCTGAGTACTTATTAAGGTCTCTCGCAGTAGAATCCGTTCGTATCCCCTAGCTTATTTCCCCAATAGACCTACGTAACTGTTAAATCTGAATCCCAGTGAGAGTATCCTGTTGTGAGAGTACTTACCCAGGTCTCCAACTCCCAGTATCCCAGTACATTCCCCACCAGGAGTACTTATCCAGGTCTCCATTTCGAGGGACGGCTTACGTTACACTCCTAACCTCGGACAGACGTCATCCCAGTAATATTAAGCAATATCTAAGTCCTTTGTATATACCTCTATTGCGTACGAAATAAACATTATAGAAATTAAAACACTCGTCTTTCTCCTTCTCTCTCGCACACAAACAAATTTTCTGTTACGAACCGTGGCCCCGGCGAGCTTACTCCAGCCTAAGGGGAAACCTGTCGTTACAAAATCCAATCCCATTTAAAGGGGTTTCTTGGAAAAAAATAATCTTTATAAATCCACGTCCATTAAAATGGTTGTTGCGTTATGATGACCATTAAAAAAAATTTCTTCAAACATCACTACCCATCCTGCAATAGTAATTCAAACATATAATCCTATTATATATTCATTCCCTCCCTCAATTTTATGTAATTATGTAAACATTTTATGCAATTATTTAAATAAGAAATAAGTTCAAGGATTTAATTAAATTACGTATAAAAATAAATACGATTTGCAAGTTTTTAAAACACTAATGGATAGCAGAACGTGTACATCGGTCCCATCTTCGGACATAATAAACCTATGGTAAAAATATTAGGTTGTGCACAATTTCGATAAAAACAGCAACATGTTGTCAATTCTGTTGGGGAAATACGAGGATGAGTGGACCGATATTCCCCATCTTCGAGCTTGATTTTAGTATGGAATAAATATTACGATGTCATAGTAGAAATGAAATCAGTTACTCCCTTCGAGAGTTATCGTGCGCACCAGCGGACATTTGTCAGTCGCCTTCAAATATTCTGAAACGGATTTGGTCAACGAAACATGGTGTCTGAAACCAATATTTCATTGAGGCATATTTTTGTAAATTGTAAAGAATATATTCAAATATTTAATGCCAGTCAAAACATACAAATGTTCTTTCTATATAACACACCAGTAATAACTTTTTAACTTCCTAGCCCTTATCCCCCCTCATGCACGACTTGGAATAAAAAATAAGCACAGTCTATAAATTAAACGCATAAATTCAAATTTATATTTTTTTAAATTATAAATGTTTATTTGCTGCTGTTGTTGTTGTTTGCACAGACAATGGCAGAACATTTGTAGCCTTGTACTCATCAAAAGTTGATTTCTTGAAAGCTGTTCTATCATCATACAAAATAAACCAAAAATAACTAAGGTGAGTTGGTGGGGTGACGGTGCTTGTATCGAGGATGCCCATAAAGGCGGAGTAATTTTTATTATTATGTTAAATTCACCATAAATACAAATTAGTAGAATAACAGCGATGTAATGTGTATGAATGTTGTTGTTTGTTTGGTATTTAGATATTGCGACCATAGACAAAGTGCATTTTGTTCCGAGAGCTAATATTTGAAGGCAAATAATAGAACAATAAATACGTTGAATACAATAACTCTGAGGTAAGTGTGAGACAAGTTAACTAAATCGAAGAAAAACAAGTGAAAAACCCTTAAGTTCGGCCGGGCCGAACTTTGGATACCCTCCACCATATATATACTGACAGGTACTTGAATTGAAAATAATGTACACCAAATACAAATTTCAGCAATTTTTAATGAATATTTATACCCTGAGCCTTATGAGGGTGCATTCATTTTGATACAGTGAAAATGTGCCTCATCGAAATATTGGTTGTAGACCCCAGGTTTTTTTTTTTTTTTGACCAAATCCATTTCAGAAAATTTTGTTTTCATCCAAACTTTGCCTATCTTATTATTTATTCCAAACCTTGTTCAAGTTCTAAGATGGGAAATATCGGTCCACTCATTCTGGTACGTCCCACACAGGGGCTAGGCCTAGGCCCTTATATGGAGGCTACCCGAAAAAATGGACCTATATTCATAATTTTTTGTGTGGAGATTTGTACCTATTATGAACTCAAAATAATAAATTACCAAAATACTGAAAATAGGAGGTACTATTATATGGGGGCTACCAGAAAAAGTGGACCTATATTTATAATTTTTTGTGGAGACATTTAGTACCCAATAAGAACCCAATGCACCAAATTTCAGCGGATTCGGCTGAAAAACTCGCTCAAGAACCCCAAAATACCGATTGGGGGATACCCTTATATGGGGGCTACCCGAAAAATGGACCTATATTCATAATTTTTTTGTGGAGAGATTTGGTACCCATTAGAACTCAAAATACTAAATTACAGTCAATTCGGTGGAAAAACCCGACCAAAACCCCCAAAATACTGAAAGTTAGGAGGATACCGTTATATGGGGGTTACCAGAAAAATTGGACCTATGCTTATATTTTTTTTTTTTGTGGAGACATTTAGTTCCCAATAAGAACCCAATGTAGCAAATTTCAAGGAATTCGGCTCAAAAACGTGCTCAAGAACCCCAAAATACCGAAATTTGACGGTTACCCTTATATGGGAGCTATGCCTAAACGTGGACCGATATATCCCATCTTCGAACTTGACCTGCCTGCAGACAAAAGACAACCCTATACAAAATTTCAGCACCCTATCTCAATTCCTTCAGAAGATAGCGTGATTGCAGACGGACGGACGGGCATGGCTAGATCGTCTTAGAATTTTACCCTGATCAAGAATATAAATACTTTATAGGGTCGGAAATAAATATTTCGATGAGTTACAAACGGAATGGCAAAATTAATATACCCTTCATACTATGGCGGAGGGTACACAAATAAATTATTCATACAATTCCGACACGTTTGAAAAACAACAACAAAAGTTTTGCCGACTGCATATGTAGAAATATGGGGAAGCTGAAGGCAGATGAGGTTAATTGTAATGGGGATTTATGTTCGTCTTTCCAATACCAGGGGTGGTATATTTAATTTTTAAGACAGCCTTATGAGGATATGTTCACATTGTCACGATGAAAGGGTTACTCATCGAAGGTGACACATATATATTTCGGATTTTTGCGTTTTGGTCCACTCTGAGACTTTTAGTACAAGTTTATGGCGATTATTTCAGTGGAATATTCTGACTTTATGTACCCCCGTTTTAAATGAGTTTTAAGTCATTTCTGGAAAAGACAGTCGACTGAGGCATAAAGCATTACACAAATATATTCCTCACATTAATATCAGTAATATTGCCCAAATACCTAAAATCCTAATACGATTTTTTTCAAATCTGTTGGAATGCGGGAATATTTTATTCAATTTGTAAAAAAATATATTTTTATCGTTAATTTCTATTTTTACATAAGACATAGTTAACTAGTAAGGAAAATCGTAAAGTCGGACTGGGCCGACTATATGATATCCTTCACCACTTTGGGTATATTCTACATATGTATCCTAACTGACGTCGCCTTTTTGAAGGAACATTGACATGAAATTGAACGAACTTAAATATGTGATCTTTATCTATATCTAAACCGACTAAATTTTTTAAATCGATTTAAAGCAAATTTGACACCATTTACTATAAATTTGGGAGCTATATCTAAAACTAAACCTATTTTCATGAAATTTGGCACACATTATTATAACCACACTTCAGTACGCTATGCCAAATTTCGTGCAAATCGAAAGATATATTGGGACTTTAGTACACCATTTACATAAAATCGGACGAAAAAATATATATGGGAGCTATATTTAAATCTGATTCGATATTGCACACATTATTCTAGATTTAATTTAGTATGCTATGTCAAAATTCGTGCAAATCAAAAGATTTACAGGGGTGCACCATTTAACTATATCTAAATCTGAACCGATCTTCACGAAACATAGCACACGTCATTCTAGATTTAATTCATTAGGCTATACCAAAATTCGTGCAAATCGAATGATTTTCAGTGACGTTGGTGCATCGTTTACCTACAATCGGGTGAAACTATATATGGGAGCTATATCTAAATCTGAACCAATTTTCACGAAACCTAGCACACATCAGTCTAGACTTAATTCAGTAGGCTATACCAAAATTCGTGCAAATGGAAAGATATATAGGGACTTTAGTGCACCATTTACCTAAAATCGGGCGAAACTATATATGGGCCAAATGAAAGAGTTGTGCCAAATTTCTTCGGATTCGGATTATAAATGCTACCTGTACTTTGTTTACAATTTAACATCAACAGACGGACATGCATAAATCGACTCAGAAAGTGTTTCTATGCATATTCTCAAAAGGAACCATGGATCTATCTCGATTCCTTTTGCCTGTTACAAACATATGCCCAAAGACATAATACCCTGTACTACAATGTGTTGAAGGGTATAATAAATTTCTAATATTTCATCATTCTAACAATTATCTCTTGACACAGAATGAAAAATCAAATAAACATTTCCCTCTATTACTTTTCCCATTATTTCTTTGTTGTGTTGTTTTTTTTCATCTTCTCTACCTTCATTTGATTAATGATTATTTAATTTCCCTTCATTAACAATTTTCATTGGGGTATTGTCTGAGGTAACCGAACACTTCGTTCTCTGTATATATAATCAATTATGAATATTAAATAGCTCTCTGTGCTGAAAGCAATTTTAATTAGATTTTCTTCAATAGGACATCAGTGAGCAGAGGTAGAGCAACAATAATGCTTGTCAACAGGTATCTGTTTGTCGTATGCTTCTCTGTCTCCTAGGTCACCATGCCAACCATCACCTTGCCTGCCCACCTTCTAAACACAATAGATTCCACCTAATGCTATTTACGCGAAGTTAATGTTTTGTCATGACATGGAAAATTTCATTAATGTCATTCAGTCAAAGCACTGTCAATGAATTTGCTATCTAACAAAGGTAAACGATGTTCTGTAGGGGGTTTATTGTTGTAATTTACTTAAAAGTCGAAATGTGTTGTTCTGGGAGCGTGGATTGTATTGGGAAAAATCAGTTATTAAGTGAGCGAGTAAGTAGTATTCAGTGATACTAGTTGGAAACATTTTTTAGAAGGAAGAATTAAGGAAATTAAATGAGTGTTTAATTAATTACTCCTTTTGGTAACTCACTCACTGAATGTCAATATTTGAAAATTATATAAATTCCATACGAATTTTTGACCAAAAAACCAAGTTAAAAAATAAGGAAGATCTTTATCCTAGTTTATACGATAGCTATACACTCACAGAGAAACATTATTTTTACCAAGCCTATATCATGACCGAAGTAGTAAACCATCGGTCCAAAGTGCCCAAATGTCGCACTTAAATCAAAATCTCTTTTTTTTAATCAATCTTGTAGTAATATAAATGAAATATTCATTTAGCTTACAGCTAAATAATATTTATTTATTATAAACTAGTTAACGTATGTAAATAACAAACGAACCAAATTATTCAGCTCACGAACATTAATTACATTTAGCGTTAATTGTAGCCAATTTTTAATTAGATATCAATACCATAAAACTAATTTGTTTCTTTGTTTTTGTTTCACCATTCAAAATGCAGTTAGATGACTGTCTTATTCAAAGCGAATAATTGAAATTTGATTTGGTGTAAATTTATGAAAATTATATTTATTTGAAAAAAAAATATTTATTTATTATTATTTTGTTTATGTAATCACCACTATATGTTACCAATTACGGAAATATATTTCGGTCATTGTTAAGTAACACAAGGGAAATTTATATCTAGGTCTAGAGGATCTTTAGAGACGATCTAGGGGAACTATACGAGAGATGGGCAGAATGGGGTCTTCCTAAGGCCTGCTCAAGGGAGTATTTAATAGATTATTGCAAGGCTATCTTCACTAGGCGAATTGTAGCAAGTCTTTATAAGGCGAGATTTAACAAGTCTATTATAGACAAGGAAGGAAGTCTCTCACAAACGTGCTGAGGGGGTTTTTTATGGACAAGCGGAATGAAGTTTTACATTACGGATGGAAGTTTTACATAGACGAGTTTAAGGGAGACTTTTATAGAAGTTCTTAGATGAAGGAATCTTAAAGAGAGCTAATGTTAATTTTCATATATGAGGTGAGGAAGCTAGATATATTTTCAAATAGCGGTATTATTTTTTTAATATAGCACGGCGTGGTTATTTTTTAAGTTTTTTAATCCTTTTTTATGGCGTAATTATTGTTTTCTATTTTTATTACAATTTTTTTATACAAAATTTCAAGGTATGGGTTTTAAATAGTTTTTTTTTTCAATTCGTATTATTCAGGATGTAAATATTATATAAGTCGTGTCTTATTTATATTTTTTAAGGCGTTAGTTATTTTTAATATTTTTTTTAAGACATGGGTTTCTTTTTATATTTTCTTATTATTTTCTCAGTTTTAAGCCTTGGTCTAATTTATAATAGTATTTTTTTGAATGTAAATATTTTAGTGGCGTGATTAATTAAAAATAATAATAATTAAAAAAAAAGTTTTAAGGCGTTGTTTATTTTTAAAAATTGTTTTCAAGTAGTGGTTTATTTTTATATCCTACACAACTATGTTGTCTGGGTGTTATAGCTTTGTGCAGCCCCAAGGGTTTGTAACGCCGCTAAATATTGGTCCTAGACCCACCATTGTGAATAACGATCGTCATATCTCGACTAGCTGAGTCTATCTAGGCATGTGTGTTCGTCCGTCCTTCCATTATAATTTGTAAACATACAATTTTGCATATAGGATGGGTTCTGGCCAATGAAGACCCATATTGTTTTTGGAAAACATCGGTTAATACTTAGGGGATGAAATGGACCAAAATCTTTATTTTTCTGGTCGCTATGGTCCAAACATCGCGATTTGGAGATGGAGAAGGTTATCGGCCCAAAGAATACGCATGCCTGTTTTAATAAAGATCGGTCCATATTTAGCTGGTTGTTTTTTAAAGCGTGGTTTATTTTTGATAAAAAATGAAGGTGTGGTAATTAAAAAAAAAAAATCAATGGAAGGCTTATTTAAAACAAAAAAAAAAAAAAAAAACAGTAAGGAAAGTAGTAAAGTCGGACGGGGCCGACTTTATGAGGTCTTTCACCACTATGGGTATATTACACAGGACTATTATCATGAAATTGGATAAAATAAATTATGTGATATTCATCTCAATGTTAAACGACCTAGATCTATCCATAAACATGTAGAAAATGCAACTATGTTATTCTAATCTCAATTGTGTACGTTGTGCAAAATTTGATGTCAATCTGTCAATTTACTTAAAATCGGACGAAAATATATATGGAAGCTATATCCAAATATGAACCGATTTCAACGAAACTTGTCAAAGGTTAGCTTATACTAATTTCAGTACGTTTTGTTCCAATCAGCCATATATTGATCTCAACCGATTCACACGAAACTTGGCACACATCATTCTGGATTAAATTCAGTACGCTATGCAACATAATAACTTTTGTGTATTATTTACATTAAATTGGACGAAAATATATATCTAGATCTGAACCGATTTTCACGAAACCCAGCTCACATCATTCCAGCATCAAATCAGTACGCTATGCCAAATTTCGTGCAAATCGGACATCAGACGAAATTATATATTGGAGCTATATCTAAATCTGGACTGATTTTCACGAAACTTGTGATGTCTGTCAAGTTTCTAGACTCAATTCAGTACGGTATGCCAAATTTCGTGCAAATCGAAATATATATAGGGACATGGTGCACCATTTGCCTTAGATCGGACGAAAATATATATGGGAGCTATATCTAAATCTGGACCGATTTTCTCGAAACTTGGCAGACAACATTCTAGGCTCAAGTACGTTATATCAAATTTTGTGCAAATCGAAAGACATATAGCGACTTTGTTGCATCATTTAATTGAAATCGGACGAAACTATATATGGGAGCTATATCCAAATCTGAACCGATTTTCGGGAAACTTGGCAGACATCACTCTAGGCTCAATTCAGTACGTTATGCCAAATTTCGTGCAAATCCAAAGATATATAGGGACTTTGTTGCACCATTTACATGAAATCGAACAAAACTATATATGGGAGCTATATCTAAATCTGAAGCGATTTTTCCAAATTTCAATAGGATTCATTCTTGGGCCAAATAAATGAGCTGTGTCCAATTTCATCCAAATGGGATTATAAATGCGACCTGTACATTATTTACAATTTAACACCAACAGACGGAGAGACGAACGGACGGACATGCATAAATCGACTCAGAAAGTGATTCTATGCATATTCTCAAAAGGAACTATTGGTCTATCTCATTTCCTTTTGCCTGTTACTAACAAATGCAGAAAGACATAATACCCTGTACCACAGTGTGGTGAAGTATATAAAAATCAAGGTGTGGTGTATTTAAAAAAGCAACGCCTGGTTTACTTAAAAAAAAATCAAGGTGTAGTTATTTTTGAAAAAAAAATGCAAGTTGTGGATTATTAAAAAATAGGGATTAGTTTATTAAAAAAAAGCATGAAATGGTTTATTTTTGACAAAAAAATTAAGGTGTGGTTTACTTTTTATTTTATTTATTATAATGTTTTCAAGACGTATTTTTCATAATTTATTTAAACTTTTTTCGATGTGGTGGTTTATTCATATATATTTTTTTGTAAATTCGTGTTTTTTATTTTATAAGACGTGGTTTATTTAAAAATAAACAATATTGTGAAGACAGGGTTTATTTTTTTAATAAATGTTCATCACATCAACATTTTGTACTACGCAATGTTTAAAATAACTCCAATTTAATTTAACATCCACCTTTTCTTTATTAAAAATGCTGAGGGTATAAAAACTTCGACATAGCCGAACATTTTGCAGTTTATACTTTTTTATATTTATAATTACAAATAATACAGACTTATTATATTTCAAACACAGGTATATAAATTGACCAACAGACATGCATATCTGTATTTTGCAGACTAGAAATTACATATTTTAAAATGCTTGGCATGTTGGTAATAAATGTTACTAGCAAGCATGCACTCTCACATCAAATAAGATATTTTAAATGAATTGCACTCATTATGGCATGTAGAAACACATATTATACACAAATTCATTCATGCATGCATCCACGCATACATACACATATGCCACTCACATAGCAATTTGATTGGAAATTATATAAGTTTAGTTGAATGTTTGCACTTTTACACTAAAATGACCAAAATTAAAATGAGCTGAATTTAACATGTTATTATACGAAATGAATTTTTGAAATAAAGTAATTTTGTATTACATATTATGTGTCGAGAATATTATCATATTTATATCATGCATCAATGATTAACAAATCATTCGATGTCGAACACCATAGTTGTGGGTAATTGGCATACAAATTTTATACTAAATATTTTCTACAGACAAATTTTTTTTCAAGTTGTGGTTTATTTTGTAAACAATGATTTTATTCTGGACGACAAGTCATGTTATATTTTAAACATTTGGTGTGGTTTATTTTTTAGGGGTAATTTTTTACGGCTTGGTTTATTTTTTTTGAATAATTTCAAAGCGATGTTTATTTATTTTTTTAAGGCTTGGATTATGTTAAATAATTTTTTTTTTCAAGGTGTAGTGTATTAAATGTTTTAAGGCTTGTTTTACTAATTTTTACGGCTTTGTTTACTTACTTACATAGCTGGCTTGTTACAGAACGGTTGTTCCATAAGCCGAGCTTAAAAACGATTTCCAAGTGCGTCGGTCTTGTGCGCAAATCCACCAATTTGGAAGACCACGTTCCAAGATGTTGTTTTCTACTTAGTCTTTCCATCTAATTCGTGGCCTTCCCCTTCTACGGGAACCATCAGTAGGTTCGTTTTTATATGCCTTTTGGGCTGGGGCATTCTCATTCATCCGCACAACATGGCCAAGCCACCGTAGTCGCTGCAGGTCAATACGGCTGACTATGTCCATGTCCGCGTATAAATTGTAAAGTTCGTGGTTCATTCGATGCCGATATTCACCGTCGACGCAGATCGACCGGTAGATCTTTCGGAGAATTTTTCTTTCAAACACCCCAAGAGCTGCCTCATCTGCTTGCGCATGTACCCATGTTTCTGATCCATATAATAGCAAGGGTAGGATCAGCGTCTTGTTTGGCGGGAGGTGGCCTTGTTTCTAAACTGCTTACTTAGACCATAGTAGCATCTGTTGGCCATCACAATCCTTTTCCGATTTTTAAAACTGATGTCATTCGTTTTATTTATGGCGATACCAGGTATGTAAAGTCTTTAACTACCTCGAAGCTGTAGTTCTCAAGTTCCACAGTTGGTCCGAATCGACTGAATGTCTTGCGCGTTGATACCATCAGCTTGGTCTTCTCGCCGTTGACTGCCAGACCCACTTTGGCAGACTCCTTTTCAATTTGTCCAAAGGTGACTGTTACAGCTCGCTATGTTCGACCCATTATATCGATGTCATCGGCGTAGACGATGATCGACCCATTATATCGTATGTTGTTTGGTGTACAGTGTGACATTTCTGTTCACCTTTGCGCCAGTAGGATGTTAAAAAGATCACACGACAAACTGTCACCTTGTCTGAATCCTCGTTCAGTATTGAAGGGCTCCGATAGGTCCTTTCCTACTTTAAAGTTTAAAGTTATCCTGCATAGCCGTATTAATTTTGCAGGAATGCCGAACGTAGACATGGCTTTAAACACCTCTAAACGGATAGGGCTGTCGAATGCGGCTTTATAGTCGACAAATAGGTGGTATGTGTCGATGTGTTTTTCGTGGGTCTTTTCCAGGATTTGGCGCAGAGTGAAAATCTGGTCAATGATGGATTTGCCAGGTCTGAAGCCGCATTGGTACGGCCCAATGATGTCATTGACCATTTTTCGTTCACACAGCACACTGGATAGCACTTTATATGCGATGGGAAGGAATTATGTCATATCTAATTTTTGTGCACGGGACACAGGATGCTTAGGTTTCAATCATTGGGCATGCATTCATCTATCCAAATTGTACTGATCAGCTGGTGCATGCTCCTTGACTTATTTTTCATAATTTGCTCAATATATGTGTGATTTATTTGAGGGTTTTTTAAGGCGTGATTTATGTTATGTTATGTTCGAGGCATGATTTTCAATACTTTTGTTGTTGTTGATATTTGCCCAAATGTAATTAATTTTATCTTCTGAATATTTTAATATATTGGATATTTGTTTATTGTTGCAATAAACCAACAAATTTCCCCTTGTGTAGTTATTAAATTTCGGCAGCTCGACAATTGTTTTTTTTTTCAATTTTTTCTGTATAATTCCACAACGTTCGAACTTGTCCCAATTCCAGCACTGTCCTTGCCTTATCTCCCCAAAGCAGATCAACAGATACCTGCGTCACTTTTGGTATTGCATATTTTATTAAATGACAGTTTTATTCGCATTTCATTGAACCACACTGGACTCTCCTCCCACACTCCCAATGTCGCACAATTAATACAAACACGATTTGGATTGATTTATACCCAGAATCATCATGGTTGCTCAACAGTTGACGATATCATTGTTTTTACAGTTCCGGTCAGGCCGTTGTTGTTTTTCTTTCTGATAGTTTTTCGGCCACATTGGTGACTGTTTACAGGTGATGTTCTTTTTTGAAAGTTTTTTGTTTTGGATTGGTTTTTTTTCCATTTATTGTCGTAACTTATTCCAACACACATACACATATACACTCGCAAACACACATGTACACTAGGGAGTGACAAAAGCTTTTGTTAACATTATGTTACGTAGATTTACGAGCTATATATTACACACCACATCAGTACTGCCTGTGTGTACCTCCCTGTGGATTTGGTGTCCTACATGGTAAATTACTGCTTCACCGTCATGCGTTTTATATAACAACTGGACACAATGTCAACAGGAGTGTGGATATTATCATTGGCGTATTCAAAGGTAGTGTAGGGGAAAACTCCAATGAAAATGTTATTTTTGAGGAAATTGGAAATTTGTATTATTTTTATTGTTTTCCAAACGATTTTCACTTCAAAATACTTCAGTGCAGGATGTTGGAAAATTTTATATATTTTTTTGAAACATTGTACGGTAAATAATATTTGTTTTTTTTTTATTCTCAGCAAAAAAAAATCTTTTTAAGTCATTCTTTAAATCAACAACTTTTTCCGCAGTCAAGAAATCCACTCCTTTGGCAGCTGTCCACAAACAATACTTTAAAAAAATCATCCATATGGCAGTAGTACAAAAATTTGTTATAACCACGCCTTTAACAGCTGTAACAGAAAATATGTTTTTAATTTTCGTATTGGGAGGCTGTAAAAAATTATTGCTTTTAAAATAAATTCATAATTTTTGCAAAAAATTAAAATTTGATATACATTTGTTTTTAAAATCCACGTCGAAAAAAACCCACGCAGACAAAAAAAAATAAAACTAAAACTAAAAAAATAAAAAAGATATTTTTTGTTCCATAAAAATATTTTGAAAAAAAATAAAATCCACGTTTTTTTTTTTTTGAAAAAAAAATACATATTTGGTAACAGTCAAAAGAAAAACATATTTTTGAACTCTATGTTTTTAAGGGCTGGCAAAAAATATTTGTATACCCTACACAACAATGTTGTTAGGGTATTATAGTTTTGTACAGCATCTAAAGTTTGAAACGCCGCAAAATATTCCTAGACCCACCTTTAAGCATACCGATCGTCATATCTCGACTAGCTGAGTCGATATAGACATGTGTTTCCCTCCGTCCGTATGACCATTATAGTTTGTAAACACGATACAGGCCAATCTTCATGAAATTTTGCATGTAGGATGGATTCTGTCCAATGAAGAATCCTATTGTCTTTGGTAAAGATCGGTTAATATTTAGGAGATGAAATGGACCAAATACTTAATATTTGTCTTATTTTCTGGTCGCTCCAGAGGTCGCAATTATGACCCAATCATGGCATATTTGTACATGGAGAAGGGGATCGGGCCAAAGAATAAACATGCCAGTTTTGATAAAGATAGGCCAATATTTAGCCTTTTGTGTGAAAAATTACAAAATTTATATTCTATGCCGTATATATTTACTCCTGAAGGACAAGGACACGAGAAGTTGACAGTATATCCCAGAGGAGTGTTTGACCTTTACTTTGATACCAATTATGTGGTTGTATGTACTCGGACGTGGGAGTTACACCTAAATGTTTACAGGTGCTCACGTATTCATATATTACTTAGTAACCCATTACTACCCTAGAGGACGTAAATATAGCACAGATCGCTTTGACATTTTCCATGAGGTTCCGGTTATGGTCAAGGACGACGTCTATAACTTTCGGTGATGTTGAGATGATATTTAGGGGTTACAATGAACTGAAAACTTTATTTTTTGTCATATTTGCTAGTCGCTCCATATTATACACTGTAAAGGGGATCTAAGCAAATATTTAAAATTGCTGTAGATGATGATCGATCAGTATTCCGAGAGTAAAATCAACCAAAATCTAAATTGACCAAATTTTTATTTTATCGCGGATATATCCACCAAGGTTTAGTAAATTTCTGTAAATTCCCCTTCAAAACAAGAAGTTTATCACAAACAAGATTGAAATGTAAAAACAAATTTACCAGTAATCAAAAAAAAAAAAAAAAGAAAAAAAAAACACAACAACAACAATACAATTTGGGTTTGGTTTCAACAAAAGAATGTAGTTTTTTTTTTAATTTTCGTTTGTCCACAAATAAAGTCACATTTTTGTTTGATATTGCCCACTCACACAGTCACCGAGTCTGTGTTTAATGGCAACTCTTGATTTAAATGTTGTTGGTGGTTGAGTTTTATTAGGGGTATTTCTTTTCTATAGCCCCCCCCCCCCTCTCCCGTCCTGTTCGAAAAATAGGAATTCGGCAATAAAATAAAGGCAGTCTCCAATAAAAAAAAAAACAACTTTTTAATAAAAACTCTTATTACGTTACGAACGACCAACAGAAATATCTCAGAGGCCAAATATGAAAATTTTCATTTCTTCTCATATTCAGAAAACGAAAATGAGAAGAAGACGAAGAAGCAAAACCGAATTAAGAATATAATTGCCGAAAGTAAAGAAAAGTAACTGTAAATTTCTCAAAAATTACAAAGTTTGAAGCAAAGATCACTGTGAGTGATTAATGTTAAATTTAACTTTACCAATTCAAATGTTCAAAGTTGTGGCCAACAATTCTTTGTGACATCAACATCAACAGCAACCGGAGGACCACAACAATGACAACAACAAGAAATTCACAATTCAACATCTGTAATTCGTAGAACTGTCACTTGACTAACGGGGACCTGGATCTGGATGTTGTGGCGATGTTTCAATGGAAAATCTATTAAGTTTTCTGGTGGCCTAAATGCCATGTTTATATCTTTTGAGGGGTGGCAACAAATTAATGTTGAAATTTATTTGTTGAAGAATTTCTTAAAATTGATTTATATTTATAATTTTGTAATTTAATACATATTTGAGATTTAAGAATGCTAGGTTAAATACAATTAATACCCACTATGTCAGAACTCAGCCGTATTAAAGTAAACCGAACCGACAAATATTTAAAGAAATCTATGCTCTATGCAGCAGCCCAAGAAATATTTTTTTAATAAATTCAAGATCTTGGCTGCAGACCAAACATATTTTGTTTAAAATTAGCCTTTTGGCAATCCAAAAAAAATGAAATGTGTTTTAAAAATCCAAAAACCTATATTTAACCAGTAACCAGGAAAGTAGTAAA
>NW_026877217.1:0-20947 GCF_032173495.1 Musca vetustissima
ACCCAAAATTCGGCCCGGCCGAAAATTAACGCTTCTCCACTTGTTATAGTTCTTATGGGTGAACTCGCAGCACATATTTTATAGTTAGCTCACTATTTCAACGGGTGATGGAATCAGCTACCAGGTAACGCGAGGAAGGTCAGTGTTCACAATTGAGATGAAAAAGGGACCAAGAATAAGCCTGGACTTCGCCACGTTAAAAATTCGTCGATGTCCATTGATTGGGCAAGCGAGTGGCAGCTCTTAGAGTGTTTGAGAGAAAAATTCTCCGAAAGATCTATGGGCCGATCTATGCGAGTATTGCCGTCGAATGGTCCATATCGTTTCGGCCATGTACTCGGATATCGACATAGTCAGAGTACCATGTTGTGAGAATGAAGGGATTCCCCCACTCAAAAGCGAGCCAAGTGATGGTTGACGCAGAAGTCTAGAAGACAACATACAAAATTTTTATTTTAAAAAATCCACGCCTTATTGGACCTTGAAAAAAATTAAAAATTGTATATATGTGTGTGTGCATGTCTTCACAACTACATGTGTAATGGTCTATAAGAAATTAAATTCAACCATATATCCGCAAAAACAAAACCCAAGAGTATGAGTAAAGGTTTTGGAGTATCTTTGGCCTGCCTTCCTGCAAAAACAATGGCGCTGAACATGCATCCGGTATTGTTTGGAACGCATTAAAATATGAAAACCACATGCACACACACTCACACACATATGTACATAGCAACTCCACATATCATTGTTGCATCTCAGGGCAATATCCATGCAACTCGAGCATGTCATTGAATAGAAAGCTCGTCTCCACCCTCCAGACTTTGCACTTTGCAGAATATGTCACTGAGGCATCAAGTCAGGAACCATAAAGACAATGTTGGTTTTTTTGTCTCCCAAGAGAGGATAGATAGATATTGGGGGCATTAGGATGTGGTAGGACGGACTGCATATGGTTCATGGGGCTGTGGTTGTAACTATGTATTTATATATGTGTGTGTGTCTCTATGTATGTGTTCACATATCTCTGTTTAAGTGCATTTCGGGTTCATGTCAGTGTGGCGCTGTAAAACAATTGCTGAAAGGCTAAAGCGACATGAAATAAAGCGGATAATCGTTCCGCAACTGCAATACGACTTCGGGGGGAGAGGTCTGCGGGCTGCGGTACAAAGAAAAACAACCAAACAAATCGGGAGCAGAAGAACATCAGCGACATAATGACGACACTGATGACACACAGACACACACACACAGATATGGAACGAAAATGACAATAATGCCTGGTAAGATGAACGAAGTGGGACGATGCAAGGAGCGAACAAATCCTGTCATATGATGTAAATGCAAGGCAAGGCAAACACTGCGTACTTTTTGAAAGGATATCAGGCAGACAAGAAACGACAACGAAGGATATGTTCAGAACCAAACAACGAGATTATGTGACACACATACACAAATGTATGTGGGTGTGTGTGCACCACAAACCGATAAACACTTTCATTTCATAATGGAAATTATTCTTAAATCAACCAAATGTGTTGGAGGCCTATCTGCCGACATAATATGAAATCGGGAGCCAGTGGAATATGAATTGAAAAGCGGGATAGAGAGGAAGAGCAGAGAAAGTGTTGACGATGAAAGTGAAAATAAATACGCCATCATTATTTAATTGAAATCTCAATGTGTCTCTGTGTAGGTGTGTGTAAAAATTATTCATTGAAATTGTTCCGGCAAATTGAACTTCTATGGCGAAAGGCGAATGAATTAAATTTCGTCTCATTAAATTTATTACACATGAACTCCTCTCTGGTATCCTTTGGGATTTAAGATGATGTAATGAAAATAAAAACATATTGACTTGTAATAAAAAAAATAATTTGAATAGGAAATCAGGAAAACAGGTCGTTAAGTTCGGGACCGGAACCAATTTTGTATACCCTTTACCATGAGATGAACATTCAGAAAACCTAAAAAATCGATAGGGAGTTTTTTATGGGTAAAATCTAAAACTACGAAAAAGGAGGACCAAGGGTCTTGAAAATATCGAAAATAACCCGTGACCTTTGTATGGGGGCTAAACCAAAATGTCGACCAATATTCAATATTTTTGCCATGGAGATTACTCACCCAACGAGAACCCAAAATACCAAATTGCAGCCAATTCCTTTGAAAAATGCACCCAAGCGCCCAAAAATATCGAAATTTTCGAAGCACCGCTAATGTGGTCTACACGAAAAAATGAACCAATATACATAATTTTTAGTACGGAGATTTTCCACCCAATGAGAACCCCAAATACCAAATTCCAGCCAATTCGGTTGAAAAATGCACTCAAGCGCCCCAAAATATCGAATTTTTGGTGTTCGGTTTAAAGGGGCCTATATTGAAACGTCGCTTGATATTGATAATTTTTGGCTGGAAGATTGTCTACCCAATGAGAACCCTCAGTACCAAATTACATCCAATTCGGTTGAAAAATGTGCCCACCTAAAATTTCGAAGCATCAATAATGGGTCCTAAACGAAAAATGGACCAATATTTATAATTTATGGTAGGACGATTTGCTATCCAATAAGAACCCAAAATACCAAATTACAAGCATTTCGGGTTAATACCCTGTCTGAAATCCCCAAAATACCGAAAATTAGGAGTATCGGTATATAGGGGCTATACCAAAACATCGACCGATATTCATAATTTTTGGCAGGAAGATTGTCTACCCAATGAGAACCCAAAATACCAAATTCCAGCCAATTCGGTTGAAAATCGATTCCAAGCTCCCCAAACTATCGAAATTTTCGAAGCACCGCTAATGTGGTCTACACGAAAAAATGAACCAATATTCATAATTTTTAGTACGGAGATTTTTCACCCAATAAGAACCTCAAATACCAAATTTCAGCCAATTCGGATGAAAAATGCACCCAAGCGCCCCAAAATATCGAATTTTTGGTATTCGGTTCTATGGGGTCTATACTAAACGTCATCTGATATTGATAATTTTTGGCAGGAAGATTTGCTACGCAATGACAACCCAAAATACCAAATTACAGCCAATTCGGTTGAAAAATGTGCCCAAGCTCCTCAAAATATCGAAATTTTCGGAGCATCGCTAATGGGGTCTACACGAAAAAGTGTACCAATATTTATAATTTTTAGTACGGAGATTTTCCACCCATTGAAAACACATAATACCAAATTCCAGCCAATTCGGTTGAAAAATGTGCCCTAGCACCCCAAAATATCGAATTTATAGTGTTCGGTTGTATGGGATCTATATTGAAACGTCGCTTGATATTGATTATTTTTGGCAGGATGATTGTCTACCCAATGAGAACCCTCAATACCAAATTACATCCAATTCGGTTGGAAAATATGCCCAAGCTCCCCCAAAACACCCAAAATTTCGAGGTAGTGATAATGGGGCCTACCCGAAAAAGTGCAGAAATATTGATAATTTTTTATGGGAAGATTTGCCACCCAATGAGAACCCCAAATACCAAATTCCAGCCAATTCGGTTAAAAATCGAGTCCAAGCTCCCCAAAAAACCCCAAAATTTTCTATCCACCGGCAATGGGGCCTACACGAAAATGTGTACCAATATTGATAATTTTTGGTTGAAATAATTGACTCGTACAAATAATTCAAAATACCAAATTACAGCCAATTCGGTTGAAAAATGTGCCCAAGCGCCCCAAAATATCGAATTTTTGGTGTACGGTTAAAAGGGGCCTATATTAAAACGTCGTCTGATATTGATCATTTTTAGTGGGAAGACATTCAACCCGATGAGAACCCTAAATACAAAATTATAGCCAATTTGGTTGAAAAATGTGCCAGAGCTCCTCAAAATATCGAACTTTTCGAAACACCTATAATAAGTCCTACACGAAAAAATAGACCAATATATTTAATTTTTGGCAGGAAGATTTGCTACCAAATGTGAACCTCAAATACCAAATTATAGGCATTTCGGATGAATACCCTCTCTGAAGTGCGCCAAATACCGAAAATTAGGGGTATCGGTATATGGGGGCTATACAAAAACGTCGACCGATATTGATAATTTTTGGAAGGAAAATAGTCTACCCAATGAGACCTCAAAATACCAAATTACAGCCAATTTGGTTGAAAATTTTACCCAAACTCCCAAAATATCGAAATCGAAATTTCGAAGCACCGATAAAGGGAACTACACAAAAAGGTGTACCAACATTTCTAATATTTTTCAGGAAGATTTACTACCCAATGTGCGGTCTATATACCAAATTGCATGCATTTCGGATAAATACCCCGTCTGATATTCTCAAAATATCGAAAATTAGGGGTACAGTTATATAGGGCCTAGTCGAAAAATTGAACCAATTTTTATAATTTTTAGTGAGAATATTTGACAACCAAAGAGAACCCAAATCACCAAATTATATTTAATTCGGTTGAAAATTGTGCCCAAGCCCCCTAAAATATCGAAATTTTCAAAGAACCGATAATGGGACTACTCGAAATGTGCACCAATACATCAAATTTTTGGCAGGAAGATTTACTGCCCAATGTGAGCCCTAAATACGAAATTGCAAGCATTTCGGATAAATACTGTGTCTGAAATCCGCAAATACCGAAAATTAGGGGTACCGTTATAAAGGGGTATACCCGAAAAAGTGCACCAATTTTGATAATTTTTGGTTGGAATATTCGACACCCAAAGAGACCCCAAAATACCAAATTACAGCCAAATTTGTTGAAAAATGTGCCCAAGCTCCCCAAAAAAATCGAAATTTTCGAAGCACCTACTCGAAAAAGTTAACCAAATCTGATAATTTTTGGTAGGGAGGTTTGCTGTCTAATGAGAACCCAAAATATCAAATTAGAGCCCATTCGGTTGACAAGTATGCCCAAGCTCCCCAAATTATCGAAAATCGGTGGTACCCTTGTACTTGGTCCAATAGTGATAATTTTTGGTAAGAATATTTTCTACACCATGGAAAGCCAAAATAATAAATTACATCCAATTCGGTTGAAAAAAGTGTCCATTGCCGCAGAATCGGAAGGTACCCTTCTAAGAGGGTTACCCCGAAACTTTGGCCAATATCGATCATTTTTAGTAGGAAGATTTGTTATTCCATGAGAACCCAAGTTATGAACTTACAGTCGATTCTGTTGGAAAATGTGCTCAAGCTCCCCAAAATATCGAAATTCGGAGGTACGCTAAAAAGTGGACCGATATTGATAATTTGTAATATGATTGTTATATACTCAATGAGTACCCAAAATACTAAATTACATCCAATTCGGTTGAAAAAAGTTTCCATTACCGCAAAATCGGAAGGAGCCTTTCTAAGAGGGTTACCCCGAAACTTTGGTCAATATCGATAATTTTTGGTAGGAAGATTTATTATTCTATGAGAACCCAAATTATCAAATTACAGCCGATTCGAATGAAAAATGTGCCCAAGCACCCCCAAAAACCGAATAATTGGAGATATCTCTATATGGGACCTATCCCGAAACATGGTCCAATATTGCTAATTTTTGGTAGGGAGCTTTGCTGTCTAATGAGAACCCAAAATATCAAATAAGAACGCATTTCGTTGAAAAATAAGTCCAAGCCCCCCAAAATATCGAAATTCGGATCACGCTAAAAGTGATCCAATTTGGATAATTTTTGGTAAGAAGATTTTCTACCCAATGAGGATCCTAAATACTAAATTATAATCAATTCGGTTGAAAAATGTGCCCAAGCTCCCCCAAAACCCGAATTATTGGATATACCTTTATGTGGTAGCTATAACGAAACATGGTCCAATATTGATTATTTTTGGTAGGAAGGTTCCCTGCCTAATGGCAACCCAAAATATCAAATTATAGCCAATTCGGATGAAAAATGTGCTCAAGCTCCTCAAGATATCAAAAATCGGATGTACCCTAAAAAGTGATCCAATATTGATAATTTTTGGTAGGGTGAGTTTCTACCCATTGCGAACCCAAAATACTGAACTACATGCAATTCGGTTAAAAAATGCGCCCAAGCCCCCCAAAATACTGAATATACGGGGCTAAACTTATATTGGTACCTATATCAAAATATGGACCGATAAATCTCATTTTCAATACCAAACATCTTAGGAGTAGGAGTATAAATTTGTGTACAAATCTCTATGATAATAAATTTTCTGAACTTACCTTTAACCGGCAATGTCGGCACACAATCCATGCGAACATCCGCCACAGCACCCGATATCGCTTGGGTCACATAGACAAAGCAGTATTCCACATATTTCTCGGTGAAGAGCTCACAATTAAAGTACAGCGAATATTGATTTTTCACCACCCGCTGTTCAGCAATATAATGCAAGGAGGTTGGTGGCTTCAGCGAGGCCACATCGGCTCTCAACTTGGCATACACCCTCACCCGATCACCCTGTTCCAAAATACAACTGGGATATTCATAGAGCACACCAATTCCCGTATGCGGATCACATGGGAAAATACTCCTTGCATAGACATTGAAAACATATTTCTCACTCCAATCGACGGAGAGGAAGCGTCGTGTTATGGGTAGATGGGGAGCGGGTATCATTGGCCTCAGCTGCACGGCATAATTACCGGCCAGGCCGAATAGATCACAGGAGAGTTTAAAAGATTTCTGCTTTGGAAATCCTCGCACCTGTTCGGCAAACAGGATACTCGATTTGGTGATATTGTGGGGCATCAGTTGGGAACAGTTCCGCTCCTTGCCGCAATAGATAAGCTCAAGCCAAAATTCGGGGAGATCTTCACGTTTCCAGGCATTGTCACAGTTGACCTCGGGGAAGCGTAGGGTGACTTCAACGGGTCCATCGGGGTAGGTGGTTAGGCGCACTGGACTAACAATCATTTCGGCCGAGGGCCATCGTACATCGAGGGTCTGCCGCAGACGTTCATCGGTGGCGGGGATTAATGTGGTGGTGGTTGTGGTCGTCGTGCTGGAGGTTGTTGCGGAGGTAAGGGTAGGGGATGATGAGTCAGTTTGGTTGGAGGGATTTTTATTGGTAATTTTCAAATTCGACACCAATTGCATTTCGTACAGGCCACCCCACATAAAGGTCTGACAGGGTACCGCCACCTGGGTAACATTATGCCTTGGATCCGGATAGACGGGTATGTTTTGAACGATTTCTTTGCGCCTTCTTTGTAGGACCAAGGAGTCATTAGTGCGAGAGGAGGATGTGGAAGTGGCCATGGGCGTTGTGGCATCCGTGACACCCTCACCCACTTCGCTCCCTTCATCGTCTTCGATATATTTACTAATGACCAGGGTATTTGTTATGAAATTTTCCACTTCTGGCACGACAGAATTATCGGATGTCGCCTCCTGCTTATTGATGGTACGTGATGTTGTTGACACTGCATCCTGCTGGCTAGGTTTCCGACCACCACCACCACCCCTTAAGGTGCTATTTACATAGTCATCGGGCGAGAATTGTATCTGTATGTGCAGATCTCCGCTGAGCGCTGTAAAAGTGCTTGGAGTCATGAGGCGACCCTTGCGAATTGCCAACACGTGACCTTTTTTCCATTTGATCCATCCATTCATTCATTGATGACATTCACACCGTTCGGTTATTGGATTTATTGGTGGTGGGCAGGAGGTTTTTTCGTGATTTCCATGGATGGGAGAACGATGCGGAAGATAAGATAGAGAAGAGAAAAAAATTCAGGTTAGCATTATTTCAGATATACTTCTTAGACACTACATAAAAAAGTAGATACGCGAAAGGATTAAAACAATAAAATTTTGCAAAGGAGGTGGGTGGGTGGTTGTAAAAAATCACCCCCATCCTCCGTTCACCCACCCACCGAACTCAGGCACGTAACGAAGAATCGCCATAAAAAAGGGGTGTAAATTATACGATTAATGGCTTTATTTACATCGAGAAAGGGCGGGATGGTTTTTTACATTTTTGTCGTAAATGTCAAAAATGTCGCATATGTAAAAAATGTCAAAAACCCACCGGAATTATTTAAAAATTATTTTTTTCTGGCTTGTATGACATTATTTGAGGTTTACAACCACTAAAATTTGTAAATATCAAAAATGTCGTAAACTTGTATAAAACCTGTATTAAACTAATTTGGGAAGGGAAATCTCATTATTTTGATTTTTCTTCATATTACACATCGTAGGAAGGATATTCTTAAGATTTTTTTGCAGTTTAAAACCTAAAAATTCACAATGTCTTAAATGTCAAATATTGTAAAAAATGTCAAAAACCTCTCAAAATTTTAAAAATAACAAATAGTTAGGCATATTTATTGCAGTTATAGCTTTACAACCACTAACATTGGTAAATTTTTAAAAATCGAAAATGTCGTAAACTTGTAGGAAATGTATAAAACTAATTTGGAAAAAATACTTCATTATTTTTGAGATTTCCACGTCTTCGATATCTTAAGAATAATTTATTTATTAGTTGTTTGAGGTTCAAACCCCAAAAATTCGCCATGTCGTAAACGTCAAATACTGTAAAAAATTTCAAGAACCCACCCAAATTATTTAAATATTTATTATTTCAGTTAATATGATGTCGTTTGAGGTTTACAACCTATAAAATTGAGAAAAATCAAAAATGTCGCAAACTTGTATAAAACCTGTATAAAACTAATTTAGCAAGAGAAATCTCATTATTTGTACTGTTCTTCATATTATACATCATAGGAAGAATATTTCAAACATTTTTTTGCGGTTCAAATCCTAAAAAATCGCCTTGTCGTAAATGTCAAATACTGTAAAAAATGTCAAAAACCCATTCAAATAGCATAATTTGTAATTATTTTAGCATATATTAAGTGACTTGAGGTTTACAACCAATACATTTGAAAAAATCAAAAAATGTAAAAAACGTCACATTTGTAAAAAATGTTAAAAATCCAACAAAATTAATTAAATACCAATTATTTTAACTTCTATGATGTCATTTGAGGTTTACAACCACTAAAATTTTTAAAAATCATAAATGTCGTAAACTTGTATAAAACCTGTATAAAACTGTATAAACCTGTATAAAACTGATTTGGAAAAAATACTTCATTAGTTTTTAGGTTTCCACGTCTTAGATAACTTAAGAATAATTTATTTAATAGTTGTTTAAGGTTCAAACCCCAAAAATTCGCCATGTCGTAAACGTCAAATACTGTAAAAAATGTCAAAAACCATCCAAAATGCATAATTAGTAATTATTTTAACATATATTAAGTGGTTTGAGGTTTACAACCAATAACATTTGTAAAAAATGAAAAATTGTCAAAAACGTCACTTTTGTAAAAAATGTCAAAAACCCAATGAAATTATTTAAATATTAATTATTTCAGCTCATATGATTTGGTTTGAGGTTTACAATAACATTTGTGAAAATCGAACATGTCGTAAACTTGTATAAAACCTGTATAAAACTAATTTGGCAAGAGAAATCTCATTATTTGTACTGTTCTTTATATTATACATCTTAGGAAGGATATTCGAAACATTTTTTTGCGTTCAAAATCTAAAAATCCCCCTTGTCGTAAATGTCAAATACCGCAAAAAATGTCAAAAACCTCTCTAAATTACACATATGGTAATTATTTTGGGCTATATGATGTAATTTGAGGTTTACAACCACTAAAATGTAAAAATCGAAAATGTCGTATACTTGTATAAAATGTATAAAACTAAATTGTGAACAATAATGAATACTTATTGAGGCTTTTACGTGTTAGATAACGTAAGCATAATTTATTTTATATATTTTTGCTATTCAAAACCGAACTATTCGACATGTCGTAAATGTCAAATACTGTAAAAATGTGAAAAACGTTTGCGTAAATTCTCAAAACTATTTATTTAGGCTTCCACAAGGTGGTTTGATGTTTACAACCTTTAAAATTTGTGAAAATCAAAAAAATTGAAAGTGTCGTAAACCTGTAAAATATGTATAAAATTAATTTGAAAATACAAAATGTGGTATTTAGTGTTTCCTTCAATTAGTATATCGTAAAAGATATTTTCTGAAATTTTTTGGTATGCATAACCCCAAATGTTGCTTTGTCGTAAATGTAAAATATTGTAATACATTGTCAAAAACCTCATGAAATTATATAAATAATATTTATTTTGGTATATATGACATAGTTAGAGATTTACAACCTTTAAAATTGTTAAAAATCGAAAAAAATGAAAATGTCGTAAACCTGTAAATTATGTATAAAACTAATTTGAAAGCACATAATAGGACATTTAGTGCTTTCTTCAAAAAATATACAGTAAATGAGATTTTGTTGGGATCCATAACACACATTTTCACCTTGTCGTAAATGTAAAATATTGTAGTAAAATATCAAAAACCTCATGAAATTATATAAATAATACTTATTTGAGCTAATATGATGTAGTTTGAGGTTTACAACAACTAAAATTAGTAAAATTCGAAAATGTCGTAAACTTGTATAAAATGTATAAATCTTGTATAAAATTAATTTGGTAGCAAAAAATTTATTATTTTGGGTTTATTAATAACAATTAAGAATTTATTTAATGTTTTAGCGGTACAAAATCTAAAAATTCGCTGTGTCGTAAATGTCAAATATTGTAAAAAATATCAATAACCTATGTATACCTTGTCAAATAATATATGAATATATGAATATAAACATTAAACTTTTGTAAAAAATGTAAAAAACGTAAACTTGTATAATATGTATAAAACTAATTTTTTCGCAGAAAATGGTCCAATTTGATTTTTCTTCATATTCTAAATCAAAAAAAATGGTTTATTTATGTAAAAACTACCTATGTCGTAAATGTCAAATATTGTAAAAAATGTCAAAAACGTTAGCATAAAATGAAAAATAATATTTATTTAGGCTTCTATGACGTGGTTTGAGTTTTACAACCTTTAAAATTTGCAAAAATCGAAAGAAAAAAAAAAATGTCGTAAACCTGTAAATTATGTATAAAACTAATTTGAAAGCACATAATAGGGCATTTAAACTATTTATTTCGGCTTCTGTGATGTGGTTTGAGGTTTACAACCACTAAAATTTGTAGAAATAGAAAATGTCGTAAACCTGTATAAAATTGTATAAAACTAATTGGCAAATAAAAAATCATTTATTTTGGGGTTTCATCATAATGAATATTGTCAAAAGTATTTTCTTGAATTTTTTTGGGGGTACAAAACCAAAAAAAAATCGTCATGTCGTAAATGTCATATATTGTAAAAAAATGTCGAAAATCTTTTAACATTTAAAAAATAAATTTTATTTTTGCATATTTTGTACAGTATATCGTTTATATGCATTATTTAAGCTTGCAATTAATAAAATTTGAAAAAAAATCGAAAATGTCGTAAACTTGTAGAATATGTATAAAACCAATTTTGGAGCAAAAAACGTACTTAATGTGTGTTATGTGTATTTGCTATAACAAGGGAATTATTTTCGAAAACATTTTTATGTAAAATTCGTAATGTCGAAAATGTAAGAAATATTGTAAAAAAACGTCAAAAAATTTTAAAAAATGTCAAAAATTTCCTGTTTTCTAGAAATTTTGTAACACATATATGAGAAAAATCCCTATGTCCCATACGGGGTGTATTTAAACAAAATTTAAGTGCTTTTAAAAACTGTATTTGTTAAGGAAGCTAGGTACATAGGTCTTGGAAATTAAAAAAATATATATATTTTATTTGTATAAAAATTATTTAAAGCTAATCCATCCCTAATTTTATTACCTCCTCTTCTTTAACTCTATTTTCTACACACATTCACAAACAAACTTGGGTGGAAAAACTGCAATTAAGATAAATCTTTTATTAGCTTTCTTTGTGCAAAAAAAGCTGTAATTTAATATTTTTTTTATTAGCAAAAAAAGGATCGGCGTTGTGATAACGGCAATCCCTGGAAGTTATTTAAAATTCAGACAACAACAACAAAAAATAATAATAAAGAAAACAAAAAGAGCCCAAACACAACATAAATTGCATTGCATATTGAATGTGAGATTGGGGTGGGGGTCCAATCAATAAATCTATGTCAGGACAATGGAACGTCTTTAAGATGGATGAGCTTAAGGGGGATAAAGTTACCCCATCGTGGTCGAAGGATAAGCAAATACAGCAATGAGGTGAGAATGTGGGAATTTCTAGAAAATATTTCCAACGTCTTGCATAGGTCCTTGAAAAAATATTTTTTTTAATAAATCCATGCCTTGTATAGGTCCAAGAAAAATAAATTTTAATAAATCCACGCCTTGTATAGGTCCTTGAAAAAATATTTTTAATAAATCGACGCCTTGTATAGGTCCTTGAAAAAATATTTTTAATAAATCGACGCCTTGTATAGGTCCTGGAAAAAATATTCTTTTAATAAATCCACGCCTTGTATAGGTCCTTAAAAAAATATTTTTTAATAAATCCACGCCTTGCGTAGGTCACTAACATTTTTATACCCTTCACCACACAGTGGTACAGGGTATTATGTCTTTGGGCATATGCCTGTAACAACAAAAAGAATCGAGATAGACCCATGGTTCCTCATGAGAATATGCATAGAATCACGTTCTGATTCGATTTATGCATGTCCGCCCGTCTGTCTGTCGCAATTATGATCTGAATTGGATAAAATTTGGCACAGGTCACTTAATTGACCCAAGGACGAACCCTATTGAAATTGGAGAAAATCGGTTCAGATTTAGATATAGCTCCCATATATAGTTTCGTCTGATTTAATGTAAACGGTCCCTATATATCTTTCGATTTGCACGAAATTTGGCACAGCCTAATGATTTACGTCTAGAATGATGTGTGTTAAGTTTCGTGAAAATCGGTTCAGATTTAGATATAGCTCCAATATATATTTTCGTCCGATTTAAAGTTAATGGGTCCCTTAAGTCCATATATATGTTTCGATTGGCACGAAATTTGGCACAGCGTAATGAATTAGGTCTAGAATGATGTGTGCAAATTTTTGTGAAAATCGGTTCAGATTTCGATATAGCTCCCGTATATATTTTCGTCCGATTTAAGGTAAATGGTGCACCAAAGTCCCTAAATATCTTTCGATTTGCACGAAATTTGGCACAGCGTACTGAACTCAGACTAGAGTGATGTCTGTTAAGTTTCGTGAAAATCGGTTCAGATTTCGATATAGGTCCCATATATATTTTCGTCCGATTTAAGGTAAATGGTGTACCAAAGTCTCTATATATCATTCAATTTGCACGAAATTTGGCATAGCGTAATGAATTAAGCCTAAAATGGTGTGTGCAAAGTTTTGTGAAAATCGGTTCAGATTTAGATATCGATCCCATATATATCTTCGACCGATTTTATGTAAATGATCCCTATATATCCTTCGATTTGCACGAAATTTGGCACAGCCTAATGATTTAGGTCTAGAATGATGTGTGTTAAGTTTCCCAAAAATCGGTTCAGATTTAGATATAGCTCCCATATATATTTTCGTCCGATTTAATGTAAATGGTGTACCAAAGTCCCTATATATCTTTCGATTTACACGGAATTTGGCACAGCGTACTGAATTGGGTCTGGAGTCATGTCTGACAAGTTTCGTGAAAATTGGTCCAGATTTAGATATAGCTCCCATATATATTTTCGTCCGATTTAATGTAAATGGTGTACCAAAGTCCTTATATATCCTTCGATTTGCACGAAATTTGGCACAGCGTACTGAATTAAGTGTAGAATGATGATAAGTTTCATGAAAATCGGTTCAGATTCAGATATAGCCCCCATATATATTTTGTCCGATTTAATGTAAATGGTGCACCAAAGTCCCTATATATCCTTCGATTTGAACGAAATTTGACAAAGCATAATGAATTAGGTCTAAAATGATGTGTGTTAAGTTTCGTGAAAATCGGTTCCGATTTCGATATAGCTCCCATATATATTTTCGTCCGATTTTATGTAAATGGTGCACCAAAGTCCCTAAATATATTTCGATTTGCACGAAATTTGGCATAGTGTACTGACATGAGTCTAGAATGACGTGTTTATAATTTCGTGAAAATATGTTCAGATTTCGATATCGCTCCCATATATATTTTCGTCCGATTGACGGTAAATGGCTCACCAAAGTCCCTATTTATCTTTCGATTTGCACGAAATTTGGCACAGCGTAATGAATTAGGTCTAAAATGATGTGTGCGAAGTTTCGTGAAAATCGGTTCAGATTTAGATATAGCTTCGATATCTGACCAAATGAAAAATTTGTATCGGTTGCAGAATAACATGTTTATGGATCCAATTTCATTTTACTGGTCCTTTAAAAATGCGACGTCTGTTAGGATTCATCTGTTGAATATACCCAAAATGGTGAATGGTGAATATAGTCAGCCCCGACCGACTTTACTACTTTCCTTACTGGTGTTTTAATGAATCCTCGTCTTCCTTAGATCATCGATTTTTTTTTTAAATCATGTCCTTTAATATTATCCAAATTTCAAATTGAATTTAAACTCTCCTAATTTAATTATCCTCACTTTAACACCTTCCGAAAATTTATATTAATTTTGTAGGTGTGTGAATGTGTGTGAGTGCCATCATTCACGAAGATGTATCAGCTTGTCATTTCCCTACAAAATAATAAACCTGATACACGTAACACCAATTTAATTAATCCAAGGCCACATTAATTTACTTCATCACAAAAAGCCATTGTCTTTAAAACCATCACTCCTACCCTACCCTCCCACCGCACACTAAATGATTATTTACCCCCACTACACCCGCGGCCAAAATTCCCCCGAATATTAATATGCCGGAATTATGTGACTGTTGTTTAGCTGTCCGAAGGATATATCATAGCCCAAAAATCAATCAATTTTTCGGGTTATTTTAATAAGTGTCTGCTCTTCCCCTCACATTCACTCCCACACTCTCCCCCATCCTCCATGGCATATCCTTAGCACATAAATTCCTAGTGACAGCTGTCATTAAAGCACTTTCGCAATTAGAAGCAAAATTTCGTTTAATTAAAAATCATTATTTCAAGATTCGTCTTCTTCTCCTTCTTCATTTCACTTTTCATGCCACCGCTGACTCTTTGTCCTCGTTCGCCTTCCAGGACCTCCAAAACAATTCTAGGAAAATTACAATAATCACAATCAACTGCGAATAATGTAATCAATTGATTGAAGAAACTTTAATGAAAATAAAGGCGATAATCAGCCGCAAGTTTGGTGAAAGGCGGGAAGGGGGAATCCCCTTTGCGGCTGCCTGCCTTATCCTTAATCGATTGACAATAAAATGTATTCTATTAAAGAGGAGGATGTGGGGACATGTGTGGATATTTGATTTGCACGAAATTTGACACAGCCTACTGAATTAGGTCTACAACGATGTGTGTTAAATTTCATGAAAATCGGTTCAGTTTTAGATATAGCTCCCGTATGTAGTTTCGTCCGATTTAAGGTAAAATGTGCCCCCGAGGCCCTATATATCTTTCGATTTGCACGAAATTTGGCACAGGGTACTGAATTAAGTGTAGAATGATGTGTGCTGAGTTTCGTGAAAATCGGTTCAGATTTAGATATAGCTCCCATATATATTTTCGTCCGATTTAAGGTAAAATGTGCCCCCGAGGCCCTATATATCTTTCGATTTGCACGAAATTTGGCACAGCCTACTGAATTAAGTCTAGAACGATGTGTGTTAAATTTCGAGAAAATCGGTTCAGATTTAGATATAGCTCCCCTATATATTTTCGTCCGATTTAAGGTAAATGTTGTACCAAAGTCCCTATATATCTTTCAATTTGCACGAAATTTGGCACAGCGTACTGAATTGAGTGTAAAATGATGTGTGTTATGTTTCGTGAAAATCGGTTCAGATTTAGATATAGCTCCCATATATATTTTCGTCCGATTTAAGGTAAATGGTGCCCCAAAGTCCCTAAATAGCTTTCGATTTACACGAAATTTGGCACAGCGTAATGAATCAAGCCTAGAATGATGTGTGCTAAGTGTCGTGGAAATGGGTCCCAATTTAGATATAGTACCCATATATATTTTAGTCCGATTTTACGTAAATGGTGCATCAAAGTCCCTATACATCTTTCGATTTGCACGAAATTTGGCACAACGTACTGAACCGAGTCTAGAATGATGTGTGTTAAGTTTCGTGAAAATCGGTTCAGATTTAGATATAGCTCCCATATATATTTTCGTCCGATTTTACGTAAATGGTGCACCAAAGTCCCTATATATCATTCGATTTGGACGAAATTTGTCATAGCGTACTGAATTAATACTAGGATTACGTGTACTAAGTTTCGTGAAAATCGGTCTACATTTAGATATAGCTCCCATATATAGTTTCGCCCGATTTTACGTAAATAGTACACTAAGGTCTCTATATATCTTCCGATTTACACGAAATTTGGCATAACGTACTAAAGTGAGTCTAGAATGATGTGTGTTAAATTTCGTGAAAATCGGTTCAGATTTCGGCATAGCTCCCATATATATTTTCGTCCGATTTTATATAAATGGCACACCAATGTCCCTATATATCATTCGATTTGGACGAAATTTGGCATAGCGTACTGAATTGAGTCTAGAATGACGTGTTTTAAGTTTCGTGAAAATCGGTTCAGATTTAGATATAGCTCCCATATATATTTTCGTCCGATTTTACGTAAATGGTGCACCAAAGTCCCTATATATCATTCGATTTGGACGAAATTTGACACAGCGTAATAAATTAAGTCTAGTATGATGTGTGTTAAGTTTCGTGAAAATCGTTTCAGATTTAGATATAGCTCCCATATATATTTTCGTCCGATTTTACCTAAATGGTGCACCAAAGTCCCTATATATCTTTCGATTTGCACGAAATTTGACACAGCGTACTAAATTAAGTCTAGTATGATGTGTACTAAGTTTCGTGAAAATCGGTCTACATTTAGATATAGCTCCCATATATAGTTTCGCCCGATTTTACGTAAATAGTACACTAAGGTCTCTATATATCTTCCGATTTACACGAAATTTGGCATAACGTACTAAAGTGAGTCTAGAATGATGTGTGTTAAATTTCGTGAAAATCGGTTCAGATTTCGGCATAGCTCCCATATATATTTTCGTCCGATTTTATATAAATGGCACACCAATGTCCCTATATATCATTCGATTTGGACGAAATTTGGCATAGCGTACTGAATTAAGTCTAGAATGATGTGTGCTAAGTTTCGTAAAAATCGGTTCAAATTTAGAGATAGCTCCCGTATATATTTTCGTCCGATTTCGTCCGTCAAAATCGGTTCAATGAAATGAAATTAAGCATAGGTTTCTGAAAGGCATAAAGATCACATATTCAAGTTCGTTCAATTTCATGTCAATGTTCTTTCGAAAGGCGGAGTCTGTTAGCAGAAATTAATCCCGATTATTGATCTGCCAGTGTCTTTATCTATTTGTGTGTGTGTAAGTGTGTGTGTTTGTGTTCTCATACTCACTTGTGCAACATAATAAAATAATTATTGTTAGGACAACAATTTGCCACTTGTCAAAACGCCTTGACAGCCACACTCTCGATGATGGAGATGATGCCGATGATGATGATGAGGACATTGCCGACATTCTCCTAAAGCTTTCCTGCCTGTGGCGGCGGCCTTCTATACCATTTCCATATCCAGTTTTGGAATAATAACTCCAGCATGCCGCGGGTAATGATGATGACGATAATGTTGGTGGGGAGCTGATAATGCCAGAGGCAGGATAACAATTGGAGCAGGCTATTGTTTTCGTTGCCGATGTCGATGATAACGCCGATGATGATGGGGTTTTTGACACATTACCACAGTAACAGCTATCCAATGATGGCGATGGAGATAATTTGTGTGATTGTAATGCTGCTGCTGATAATGACAACAATTGTCCTGCCGCGAAGGATATTACTTTTGTTGTTGTTGTTGCTGCTGTTGTCGATTGAAAGAAGCTTTTAATATTGCGGTTAATGCTGCCATTGTTCAGCACCGAACCGCACATGGCAAAAACCAAAAACAGAAAAGAATATCCACTCGTCCTTTTCTTTGTCGAACAATAGGACTTGAAAATGTTTTACGTTACGAGTCTCATTAGCACGAAATTTTTCCGCGAAAGGCCCAAAACGCGCGCGTTCTCTAGTTTTTTTTTTCGGTAACAACACTCCCGTTGCAAAGACGAAAATCTACTAAAGCCGGTTTATTGTTTTCGTCGTTCTTGCTTTGTTTTGTTTATTTCTGTGGTGTTTTTCCGAAAATTTAGGGCAAAAAATTTTCCGGAAGTAAAAAATTGGTATTGTTGTTGTTTTTGTTTAGTTTTCAAGGGGGGTGGGTGGTTGTAAACGCACGAGAGAGAGGGGAGTTGATATTATCAGTGTTCTCTGTTATTTAAATTCAATGTGTTGTTAACACAGCTCTTATTCCCATGAGATATTAAGATTGGCTCTCTCTCTATTCCACCCTTAGGCTCTCTGTTTACACTCTCTCTCTATACTATCACACACTAGCCAGTTGCCCTGTTGTTTGGTTGGTGTTTC
The DNA here is from genome assembly GCF_032173495.1 of Musca vetustissima. Taxonomy (NCBI): domain Eukaryota; kingdom Metazoa; phylum Arthropoda; class Insecta; order Diptera; family Muscidae; genus Musca; species Musca vetustissima. The sequence continues at coordinate 18,556 of NW_026877217.1, forward strand.
CTTTTTGAGTGGCTGCTACTGATGTTAGGCCTGCTAGTAATGCACCGTTGGGATTAGTACTACTCTCTCGCTCTCTCTCTCCTTGTTATTAACTCAGGTGATAACAACAGTACTCCCCGTTTGTTTGTACTCTCCTTTAACAAATCAACGTTTGGGTTCTCTTCATGATTTATTGCATGATTGTGTAGGATAGAGATTATTTGATTGCATTTCTGGTATTAGAGCAGGGATGGAAATGTAGAATCTGTAAATAAAATAAATAAATATAATATAATATATTAAATTAAATTTTTTTAAATACAAAATATATATTTTTAATAAAAAATAAATAAAAAATCCTCATATAGAGGCTTAAAAATAATTAAAAAAAATCCACGCCTTGTGGTAGAACTCTAAAATAATTTTTAAACCAGTAAGGGAAGTAGTAAAGTCGGACGGGGCCGACTATATGATACCCTTCACCACTTTGGATATATTCGTCATATATATTCTAACAGAGGTCTCTTTTTCGAAGAAACTTTGACATAAAATTGAACGCACTTAAATAAATAACTAACCTAAAATTTGACACACGCTATGTGGTATGCTGCACTGTTCGAAATTTAATCTTAGTCAGACACCCGTTGATTGTTTGGTGAACCATTAACATGAAGTCGGTCGAATATATATATGGAAGGTATGTCTGCATCCGCACCAATTTCAATACGTTTGATACGTTGTGCAAAAGTTCGTGTCAATCGGACAAACATTAGGAGTTTTGTGTAGCATTTACCTACGAAAATGTGTATGGGAGCTACATCTAAATCTGAACAGATTTTCACGAAACATAACACGAAAATACATTTGGAAGCTATATTGAAATCAGAACAGATTTTCCTGAAACTCACTACTCATCATTCTAGACTTAGTACTATAAGCCAAGTTTCATGCAAATCGAAAGTTATATAGCGACTTTTGTGCACCATTTACATCAAATCGAACAAAACTAGACCTATTCTAGACCTATTTCATTACGCCGTGCCAAATTTCGTGCAAATCGAAGGATATTTAGGATTTTCACGAAGCTTGGCAAAAATCATTCTGGACCTAATTAAGTACGCTATGCCAAATTTCGTGGAAATCGAAAGATATATAGGGACTTTAGTGTACCATTTACATAAAATCGGACGAAACTATATATGGGAGATATATCTAAATCTGAACCGATCTTCAGGAAACTTAACACACAATATTCTAGAAATAATTCATTACGCTGTGCCAAATTTCGTGCAAATCGAAGGATATATAGGGACTTTGGCGCACCATTTACATCAAATCGGACGAAAATACATATGAAAGCTATACTGACATCAGAACCGATTTTCCCGAAACTCACTACTCATCATTCTAGACTTAGTTCAGTACCCGATGCCAAATTTCGTGCACATCGAAGGATATATAGGGACTTTGGTGCATTATTTACTTAAAGTCGGACGAAAATATATATGGGAGCTATATCTAACGCTGAACCGATTGTCACGAAATTTAACACATATCGTTCTAAACTTAATTCAGTACGCTATGCCAAATTTCGTGCAAATCGAATGTTATATAGGGACTTTGGTGCACCATTTACATAAAATCGAATATATACGGGAAATATATACGGGGGCTATATCTAAATCTGGACCCATTTTCACGAAATTTAACACATATCGTTCTAGACGTAAAGTACGTTATGCCAAATTTCGTGCAAATCGCAAGATATATAGGGACTTTGGTACACCATTTACATTAAATCGGACGAACATATATATGGGAGCTATATCTAAATCTGAACCGAGTTTAACAAAACTTCGCAGACATCAGTCTGGACCTAATTCAGTGCGCTGTGCTAAATTTTATCCCAATCGGACAAATATTGGGAGTTTGGTACATCATACAAATAAAATCGGTGGAAACTATATATGGGAGCTATATCTAAATCTGATCCGATTTTTCTCAATTTTAATAGGGTTCGTCCTTGGGCCAAATAAGTGACTTGTGCCAAATTCCATCCAAATCGTATCTTAAATGTGAGCTGTACTTTGTTTACAATTTAACATGGACAGACAGACGGACATGCATAAATCGACTCAGAAAGTGATTCTATTCTGCACAAATACATAATACCCTGTACCACAGTGTGGTGAAGGGTACAAAAAATTCCACGCTTATGTATTTCCATAAAAATATTTTTAAAAAATTCCACGCCCTATTTAAATACTTAAACATAATTTTAAAAAATTCCACGCCTTATATAGATGCTTAAAAATAATTTTTAATAAATCCACGCCTTATATAGATGCTTAAAAATAATTTTTAGTGATCGATAGCAATACGTACTTGTACGCCTTTACAAAACAACATAACA
>NW_026877218.1:0-21146 GCF_032173495.1 Musca vetustissima
TTTTCACCAGCATACTTTTAACTTTGACAATCGCTCAAAAATGTTCGTGTCGAATGGTGCAAAGAAATTTTAGAGAAATAGTTGATCAAACCGTTAATTCAATTCGCTTCAAATTAAATTAAAAAGTTTATAAAATATTGACCTTTTGTGGGGGAATTACCAGAAGGAGTGGACGAATTTGGTTCAAATCGGACATTCCATTCGCCTAATATTGTATTTAAAAAATATTTATAATTTTTATCATTTGTGGTGGAGGTACCAGAAGGAGTGGACAAATGGGTCCCATCTTCGGACTTGATTTAGGCTTGGCAATGATAAAAGGTTGTACAAAGTTTGGTTCAAATCGGTTAGTGCGTTCACATGTCACTATAAAATTAAATTTTTGCACAATATTGACCATTCGAACTTGAATTACGGACATTTGTAAATTGACTCCAAATTGTCTGGAATGGATTTGGTCCAAAGAAACGTGGAACTAAAACCAATATTTCGGCACAATGTGTATATACCCTCATTAGCCATTAGACTGAGGGTATAAAAATCATTTCGAAGGGGACGGGCCCAGCAGGCTATACTAACTTCAGTATAATTTTTGTGCTAACGGCATCTCCCGATTTAGGTTCTAATTGGCTAGAAATAACGATCTGGGTTTGGTAAGAAGATTGCGATGTGGATGAAATTTGGATATTAAGTTCGCTTCATATGAGATTTACAAATGTTGGCTACTACAAAGAATGAACCAATGAGTCGTATATGTCAACATTATACATGCTTAGTTAAAATATTAAGTTGTGCAAAGGTAGTTGTGCAAACGATATTGACCATTTATAGGATATGAAGATTTGACTTTGCTAGACAATTACAACCCAGTTCGATAGTAAAACTTGTCAAAAATCCTTATGATCCCGAAAATTAAAGCTATCTTAGAAGTAGGTGCAAATCTTATAAACTCTACCTTAATTATTGTGAGCTCTATCGTGATTTCAAATCCATTGCAAGTTGTTCGTCGAAGAAGCGCCTTTTAAGCAAATGTTCGCCAATGTGGCGACTGTTCCGCATGAGCAACGTAGGGTGGTTAATTCTGAGTGCTGCACCACAATTTTTCTGTCGAAAAATGAACCCATATTTATTTATTGCAAAAACTCACTGATTTAATTATGGCCAACAAATTGGATCTCTGGCCCACAGTTCATGGGCTACATAAATCTCCTGTCTCCCTTTTGGGCATTTTATTGATTCTCCGAATTTTTCAACCGAAGTAGTTATAATTTTGCATTCTGTGTTCTTGCTGGACAATCAAGTTCGGCCACAGAAAAATGTTCACAGAATAACATTAAAGTAGGACAATGTTTTGATATAGTCCCCAAATTCTGAATATTTTTTATGAATATTAGTTATAATTTTGCATTCTAGGTTCATAGAGGGTAGAAAACTTCTTTACAGAACTTGCTTGATGTAGGTCCCTGTTTTGACATAAGGCTCATAATAATGTGAAGTCTTTTTGGTATGTTGTAGCTGAATTTCCAAAACTGAAATTTTATTGTCTGCAATTTGTTACCTCTTTTTCTCAGAGGAGAAAACCTCCGATGGGTCTATGTTTTGATATAGCCGCCATATTTTGGTTCCGACCAAATGTATGTCTTTTGAATGTTGATCGGTCAGACACGAACTTGAACCATTGGATTTGGAAATACCGTCAAGTACGCTTATGACTTCGTCCCATCTGTTAATTATACCCTACACAACTATGTAGTCAGGGTATTATAGCTTTGTGCAGCCCCAAGAGTTTGTAACGCCGCGAAATATTGGTCCTAGACCCACCTTTAAGTATACCGATCGTCATATCTCGACTAGCTGAGTCGATCTAGACATGTGTGTCCGTCCGTCCGTCTGTCCATTATAATTTGTAAACATGATAAAGGCCACAGTAATGGACCAACGTTCACGAAATTTTGCATGTAGAATGGGTTCTGGCCCCTATTGTTTTTGGTAAAGATCAGTTAATATTTAAAGGATGAAATGGACCAAAAACTTTATTTTTGTCGGTTTTTCTTGTCGTTCCAGAGGCCGCAATTGTAGCCCGAACATCGCGAAATTTTACATGGAGAAGGGGGTCGGGCCAAGAAACAAGCACATCTGTTTTGAAAAAGATTGATCAATATTTAGCGGGTCAAATGGACCCTGACTTTTGTGTGAAAAATTACAAAATTTGTATTCGTTGGCGTATATATTTACTCTTGAAGGACATAGACCCGAGAACTTGATAGCATATCCAAGAGGAGTTGTTGACCTTTAAATTGATGCCAATTATATTGTCGTATGTACTCGGATTTACATACGACATTATTTAATAACCCATTACTCCACTAGAGGGCGGAAATATAGCGTTGATCGCTTTGAAATTTTCCATGAGGATCCAGGCATGGTCAAGGACAACGCCTATAATTTTCCATTATGGTCAGATAATAATTTTGGGATGAATTGGACCGAAAACTTAATTTGTTTATGTTTTTTTCGAGTCGATTGAAAGCCGAACATCACAACACAACCTACGGTGAAGGGAATCTGGACAAGTAATTAGAAGGGGTGAACTGAATATTAGTAATATTTGTTAACCTCTAGTCGGTCAAGAGGGTGCAAATACCTCAAAATATTGCCCAAGCTCAGAAAATAGAACCACACAAAGTTAGATTTTCCTGCAAGTTTTGTAGGGTATCATATGGTCGGCCCCGTCCGTAGGTAATATTTAACGATGGCAATCCACAAAAAAGTTAATTTATACGCTAACGCTGGCAATCTTTACAAAAATATCAGGTTCATTAAATAAAAGGAGAAATAGACCAAGTATTGCCAAAAAGAACACAAAACCTACCAATTTATAAATTAAGATATATTATTCCTGCTAATCCTAGGTTTTGCCTTGCCTTGGATATAACGATATTATTCTATAAGAAACTAATTTGTTTGGTCCCTACTAGTTCATTATAATTGTACTTTACTGTTTTTACCTATATAGTACTACCCGTAAGTAAATCTGCTACTTTTTCAACAACTTACTGTATAATCTATATGAAAATTTCATGGTCGTATATCATCAATGTCGTCTTCCACTTCTACTTTCTTAAGAAATGCCAAACATTCGACTGGGATGTGGCAAAAAGCAACAACTTTGGTCATCAACAACAACAATAATAATAACAATAGACAATTTCCTTATCTGTGTCTTGCAAACTATAAATTTATTTAAAATTTTTCGCTTGAGTACAACACTTCCATATAAGCCAGAAATGAATAAATGAGTGAGCGAGCGATTGAAGGTCTAACTGACTGGATGGATGGATGTGCGAATATAGAAGACAGACGATCATGAATGGTTACATAACACTCAAAAAAGAAACGTGGCGAATAAATGGATGCTCCGCCTGAGGTTGCCGGATGGGATTTCAGATATAACAGGAATTTCGTTTAGACATTGACGAGAAAATAAAACTAAAAATAACGATTTTAAGACCATTGCAAGGAATACCGAAGGAGTCGTGTGTATGAGTGTATGTGTGCGTGTAAATGTTACGGAATGAGTATTTATAGTAATCAGATTAAAATGTTATACTAAGCTTCTGTTGGAAATTCTCGCGCCAGTCGAGTCTGCAAGTTTGCAACGTTCCATAAGTCATAATCATCGTCGTCATCAGGAACGACACGGCGGAAGGTTAACGGGTTGTGAGAGGGTACGCCAGGTGTCCTTAGGACAAACTATGTTGTTGTTCGGTATGGTCGTTTTTCGCCTTGGCCATAACAGCTCTAAAGTAAATTCAAAGTGTTTGTTAAATGAAGTTTTCAATTTTTTCATAATTATTTTGACCTTAATTAACACATCGTTCCATCATCTAACAAAAATTCAGCAATGAAGTGTTTTCTTGTTTGTTTTGCGATGTGTGTGTGTATGGGACAGTTGCCCTCCATGAAGAAGTGGGAAAAAACTAAAGCAAGAGAAATTATAAAAAGAATAATTGACATGTAACTTTTTTATTATTTTTCGAAAAAGTATCTGCCTCTACCATTAAATGATGTTAAAATGTTGAAGTTCGATTTTGAGTGATTTTTAAATTTTGCTTCTAGTTTCAATGCCCAATCAGGAATTTCCAAAAATCATATTCATCAAGAGGTGAAATTTTTGTACGATAAAATTTCTAAAAAACCCAATTTTTCTGGCCAACATTTTATATCTCATATTCGATTTACATGGGCACCTGCGATCAGTAAGCTTTCTTTGATTTCGCATAAAATAAAATCTTCTTCGTGAAAATCAATGTACCAAAAAAACGAAATTTGGCAAAAAATGTTCTTGAAAATATCGCGGATTTCATTGTGATTTCTGTGAATCTTTTGAACTTTAATAAATAACCGCATAGTGATATTGAGTATTTGCAAAAACTAAACTTTAAAAAATTCAGTAAAATACAGCTGTACTTTATTTATCCCAAAAATAGTGTGAGTTGCTACATCCATGATTCTTGAAGTACTGCATTGAAGTAGGTACAGATGGATGTGTTTTTTCTAGGATGCGTGTTAATGGCGTATGGACTTTTTTTTTTTTTTTGGAAATTTTACGCGTTTTATGGCTTTTTGGGCACTTCAATGCAACGAGTGTTACATCTTTACCGTCAAATGAAATTTCGCAAAATATGTATGGAGCGGAAGATAGCATTCAGTACTTTCTGGGCATCGCACATCAAATAATTTTTAAGATTACGCGATTTGGACGCAAATTAAAATGTATATATTTTTATTATTTTCTATTTGAAGAAGTCCACGATTTAGTTAAAGGGTATTGTTTTAATCCTCAGGGTGTATACATTTGGCACATAGCACTTATTTGGCCCAAAGACGAACTATATTGAAATTGGAGAAAATCGGTTCAGATTTAGATATAGCTCCATATATAGTTTCGTCCGATTTTATGTAAATGAAGCACCTACTGCCAATATTTGTGCGATGGAGACAGAATTTTGCACAGCGTATTGAGTTAGGTCTGGATTGATGTATGTATGTGAAGTTTTGTTGGAATCGGTTCAGATTTATATATAGCCCCCATATATATAAATGGAGTAGCAAACAGTCAATGTATTTCGAGTGCTAAGTTTCGTGAAAATAGGTTCAGATTTACATACACCCCTATATATATAATTTCGATATATTCATGTTAACTGTACACCAAGCAATCAATGGATGTCTGATTAAGATTAAATTTTAAACCGTGCAGATTACCAAATAACGTGTGTCAAATTTGCTTTAAATCGATTTACAAAATTTAGCATAGCTTGCAGAATGATGTTAGTCGGTTTAGATATACATAAATATCATATTTAAGATCGTTCAATTTCATGTCAATGTTCCTTCAAAAAGGCGACGTATGTTTATATACATATGTAGAACTATATATCATATAGTTGGCCCAGTCCGACTTTACTACTTTCCTTACTGGTTATATTTATACCCTTCACCACTCTGTGGTATTATGTCTTTGTGCATATGTTTGTAACAGGTAAAAGGAAACGAGATAGACACATGGTTCATTTTGAGAATATGCATAGAATTACTTTCTGAGTCGATTTATGCACGTCCGTCCGTCCGTCTGTCTGTCGATGTTAAATTGTAAACAAAGTACAGGTCGCATTTATAATCCGAATTGGATGAAATTTGGCATAGGTCACTTATTTGGCCCAAGGACGAACCCTATTGAAAATCTGTTCAGATTTAGATATAGCTCCCATATATATTTTCGTCCGATTTAATGTAAATGGTCCCTATATATCATTCGATTTGCACGAAATTTGGTACAGCGTAATGAATTAGGTCTAGAATGATGTGTGCAAAGTTTCGTGAAAATCGGTTCAGATTTGGATATAGCTCCCATATATATTTTCGTCCGATTTAAGGTAAATGGTGTACCAAAGTCCCTTTATATAACGATGTGTGTTAAATTTTGTAAAAATCGGTTCAGATTTAGATATAGCTCCCATATATATTTTCGTCCGATTTTAGGTAAATAGTGCACCAAAGTCCCTTTATATGCTTCGATTTGCACAAAAATTTGGCTTAGCGTACTAAATTGAGTCTAGAATGATGAGTGGTGAGTTTCGGGAAAATCGGTTGAGATTTCGATATAGCTCCCATATATATGTTCGTCCGATTTTATGTAAATGATGCATCAACGTCCCTATATATCCTTCGAATTGCACGAAATTTGGCACAGCGTACACAGCGATGTGTGTAAAATTTCGTGGATATCGGTTCAGATTTATATATAGCTCCCACATATTGATTATATTTTTAACAACTCGGCGTACCGAATATCGTGTATCAAATTTGATATAAATCGTTTTCCATAAATTTTCCCCATGTTACGCAAGCGGCTCTAAATCTGCTGGAGAAAGAGGGAACATAGACATGCAATTGTTAGGATACATATGTACAATATACCCAAAGTGTTGAAGGGTATCATATAGTCGGCCCAGTCCGACTTTACTACTTTCCTTACTGTTTTTTTTATTCGCTCGATCGTTTTTTTGCAATTTAGGGTCATAAATCAATGTTCGATGTTCAAGTGCATGTGTATATGTATGTTGAAAATGTCAGAGTTTTTTCTTGTTTATTTATATTTTATACATTCCAATACAGTTTTTGATTTAACTGTTTTAAAGGTTATTGTTAATAATTGTTCCGCTATCGCATGAGTGTCTGTCTGGTATCATAGTTCCACATACTGTGATTATTCTTTATTGAGGCATTCAGTCTGACTCAAAACTACGGGTCGAGAGTCCGATTGTAATCTGTACTATATTTTGGTACAGCCAATTGTATCCGTTGCCGATTCACTCATCCATGGCATCATGTCTTATTTATTCCTTAGCACGTGTGTTTAAGCAAGAATTGCTATTTAAAATCGTTAAATAGTTAGCCTTTGATTTGAAAGGCCATAGCCGTTGAAATCTGTTCACTCCTCTTTATTACATTCTTGTAATAGTATGAGACTGGCAGATTTCAACGGCCTTTTGTTTACATTTTTGAGTTTGCGCCACCTTCAGGCATCTTTGTGTTATTATTACTTGTTACTTTTCGTTGTTACCTTCTGGCTACACAGACATATTGTTGGAAACACCTAGGCTTTATTATAAGCCACCGCACATATCGTTGTATTTAAAGGTAATATTGTTTACCAATAAATATCGGCATTGGTCGAAACCTTTACTAATAAACCTATTGTGTTTTATTTCTATTTTATTTTACGGCTCCTGATTACAATCGTGTACTGGATTTTCTAGGAGAGCTTCTCACTATACCTGGCACCACCCAAGTCCCAATAGTGCGGACTTAACAACGTGTCTGACCCAGGCAATGATAGTCTGGCCAACTCAAGAGGTCTCTAAGGTTGGAAAAGTGTTTCAGTGTGGGCTTTTTTGAAAGCTTCCTCGATATCAATGAATACGGCTAAAGTAAAAAATGTTCTTCTCGAAGGTGCATTTAATGTGGTGTACCACCTCGTGCAAAGCGATTTACACTTATCTTCGTTTTTATACCCTTCACCACTCTGTGGTACAGGGTATTATGTCTTTGTGCATATGTTTGTAACAGGCAAAAATAATCGAGATAGACCCATGGTTCCTTTTGAGAATATGCATAGAATCACTTTCTGAGTCGATTTATACATGTCTGTCTGTCCGTCTGTCCGTCCATGTATTTTTGTTAACAAAGTACATGTCGCATTTATGATCCGATTTGGATGAAATTTGGCATAGGTCACTTATTCGGCCCAAGGAAGAACCCTAATGAAATTGGGAAAAATCGGTTCAGATTTAGATATAGCTCCCATATATATATATTTAACCGATTTAATGTAAACGGTCCCGATATATCTTCGGATTTGCACGAAATTCGGTACAGCCGAATCATTTAGGTCTAGTATGATGTCTGCCAAGTTTCGAGAATATCGGTCCAGATTTGGATATAGCTCCCATATATAGTTTCGTCCGATTTCATGTAAATGGTGCCCCAAAGTCCCTACATATCTTTTGATTTGCACGAAATTTGGCATAACGTACTGAATTAAGCCTAGAGTGATGTCTGCCAAGTTTCGAGAAAATCGGTCCAGATTTAGATATAGCTCCCATATATAGTTTCGTCCGATTTCATGTAAATGGTGCCCCAAAGTCCCTATATATCTTTCGATTTGCACGAAATTTGGCATAACGTACTGAATTGAGCCTAGTATGATGTCTGCCAACTTTCGAGAAAATCGGCCCAGATTTAGATATAGCTCCCATATATAGTTTCGTCCGATTTCATGTAAATGGTGCCCCAAAGTCCCTATATATCTTTCGATTTGCACGAAATTTGGTACAGCCTAATCATTTAGGTCTAGAATGATGTTTCGTGAAAATCGGTCCAGATTTAGATAGATATAGCCCCTTTTATTATAGATTGATTTTAAGTAATTGACGCACCATATATATTTTCGCCCGATTTCAAGTAAATTGGGCATCAAACTCCTCATGTTAGTCAGATTGACATCAAAGTTTGCACATCGTACAAAATTTAGCATAAAATTATATAGTTGCGTTTTCTAGAAGTACAGACATAGCCCAACGGATGACCTATTTATATTTGTTTGAAGTCGATTTACATACTTTATGGATAGATCTACGTAGATTCACATTTAGATAAATATCACATATTTTATTTCATCCAATTTCATGCTAATAGTCCTGTTTAATATACCCATAGTGGTGAAGGTTATCATATAGTCGGCCCCGTCCGACTTTACTACGTTCCTTACTGGTTTTGAAATGCACCATCCTTCAAAGTATTCAAAATGCCTGACTTTGGATACATTCCCCAAATATTGGGTAAAAAATCACAATAATAATTTACACCAACTTACTGTTCATAGTATGTATGTGTGCGTGTGTGCACTTCATGGCTGTCTTTAAGGATATTTACCGGTACATGGTTTTCTATGTTTTTATTGTTGATATTCTGGGTTGTTTTCTTCTGCTAAATACCTGACATGGCGAGGTGAATGTTGTTAATTTTTCGGCTATGATGATGTTATAGTGTGGTTGTTGTTATTTTCTACTTCTTCACGTTGTAGTTGTTGTTGTTGGTATAGTACACTAGCATGACTAGTTTGGTTTACGGGTATTCACAATGATGTTTCATTACCGACAGGGTTTTACAAGGACTAGTCTACATGGTGAAGATGAGACATTACTTGAGACGACTTGGCCCTTTTGGAGTATGCACCTGGATCTGGTAAATATATTTTTTGATAGTATTATGATGAGGTTTTCTAATATATATGTACATGTAGTTGTATTCCAACACACATTCATGGAATTTTCTGAAGATTTAGTGTTCTTTTGCTTCCTTCCTGCTAAAGCATCATCGTCAGCAGCAACAGCAACAACAACAGAAAAGCTTATAAAATTTTAGTTTTAATTAAATTCAAGCTGTAGTTACTTGCAATCTTAATTCGTGTTCCTATTGAAGAAGACTGGAGACCGGCAAGGCATGGAATGGCATGACATGAGACCAAAATAGAAATACGTCTACCGTGTCCTTATACATCTGCCCAGAGCATTACTTTGTTGGTGTCGTCTTCTTCTTCTTCCGCCTCTATGATTTTCTTCAACTTTACAAATCATTTTAAGGCCAATGCAGTTTGTTACATCATTTAAAGAAAACTTAATTTATTTTTATTTCCATCATGAATTTTCAGAGATTAAAATAAAATTCTTCAAAATCTATGGCATGGCCAGAGGACCAACGATGCTATGTAATTGTAGTAGTTTGTGAACGAAAAAAAAACTACAACTATGAGTTTACATTTAATCTTTGCAAATAAAAATAAAAATTTTTTGTTGCAATTACCTTGAAGGAAGTGTATGTGTGTATGTATGTTTTTTTAGATATTTTTAGTCTGTTGTATGAATAAGTAAGGTATTGCACAACATTTACTAGCGAGTATTCTGAAGGACTTCATTTGTTATTAATTTTATAAGAAATCGACAAATGTACGTTATGGGACACATTTATGATATGCCTTATAAAATATCTTGAAGATACCCAAATTTCAAAAGTTTAATGTTTTAAAGAGAGTTTAGAAAAAAGTGGTTATTTTAGCCATGCCAAATTCTTGACAAAGCCTAGGATCTGCTTGGGTTCTATTTTGCAGAAGAATGCTAGGTTATCAATTTCATATTTGCCAAACTGTTTGTGTTTTCTGCCACTCAGCGATGGACATTACAGAGGATATGTTCAATTGCTTACAGCTCTTCTTCATCCTCACATAGACGGGAGTAATCCTCTACGTTGATGTTCCATTTTGAAGTGAGAAATCTAATCCTGCAGTGATCCATTATGATCCCCACAATGATTTTAATCTCTCTGTTATTATGGGACAACAGCGAAGAAGTTCTTCGGCGTGAGAATTCTGGATTCCGGATTTTGCCAATAAAATAGCCAATGGGCGGTTGCACAGATCTCACAATCCGAAGATTGGAAGATTGTGAACCCCCTCGAGCAAGCTCGTCGGCAATCTCATTTCCTTCTATGTTACTATATCCTGGAACCCAACATAAATTAACTATCCGTCGTATATCATGAACAGCAGTCTTGCAATCACGAACCACTTTTGAATTAATAGTGCACGACTTTAAAGCCTTTAAAGCCGGCAGTAAGCGCATTGACTATCTCAGCCGCTTTCGGGATTGCAAGGATTTCTGCTTGAAAAACGCTGCAAAGATCTTTGTGAGTTATACATTTCTAGTTCCCTGCATTAAATGCCTGCACCAGTGCCTTCCTCCATATTTAACACATCTGTGAAAAAACGACAGACCTGGCAGAGCTAAGGAGCCACCAGTCCATGATTTTCTACTAGGAAACACTACTCTGATGTCATTAAAGTCTCTATGAGAGTGAACATAGTCACTAATGTGTGTACTCTTCTTCATGAAGTCACAACCTGGCGTCTTGTGAAGGATACTTGCGTGACCAAAGTTCAGCAACTTCCAGGCATTCGTTTTTCGGAGCCTCAGAACACATCTAGCAGCCTTAAATTTAATCAGAGAGTCAAGTAGTTGGAGGTTCATGATTGCATTCAAGTCTGCCTGTGGTGTGCATCTTAGCGCTCCGGTTGTCAGGATCGACGCCGATCGCTGTACTGTATTCATTTTAGTCAGTGGGGTTTACAACAAGAACATTGGCATGTGCCTAGTTGGACAGAGTTGAAAGGCCACCCTCCATAATGTCTGAAATAGTCGGCAAGAACTTCCCAACGACTAGCAAGACTACATCATCAGCATAGGCTACAACCTTTATTTTAAGATGGTAAAAGTAACCAGTAAGAAAAGTAGTAAAGTCGGACTGGGCCGACTATATGATACCCTTCACCACTTTGGGTATATTGTACATATGTGTGCTTATAATTGCATGTCTATGTTTCCCCTAATGGTAGATTTAGAGTCCTCTGCGTACCATAGGACAAATTTATGGAGAACGATTTATAGCAAAATTGATACACCCTATTTGGTACGCCCCATTGTTAAGAATCTCAATTAGATACCCGTTCGAAATATATATGGAAGCTATGTCTGCATCTGCACCAATTTTAACAAAACGCAATAACGTCATTCAAGTCCCAATTTAATACGTTGGGCAACATTTCGTGTAAATTGGATAAAGCTTGGATAGGAGCTTGGTGTGCTATTTATGTAAAATCGGACGAATATATATATATATATATATATATATATGGGGGAGCTATATCGAAATTTGAACCGATTTTCCCGAAACTTACCACACATCATTCCAGACTCAATTCAGTACGTTATACCAAATTTCGTGCAAATCGAAGGATATATAGGGACTTTGGTGCACCGTTTACATAAAATCGGACGATAATATATATGGGAGCTATATCGAGATCGGAACCGATTATCCCCGAAACTTACCACTTATCATTCTAGACTCAATTCAGTACGCTATGCTAAATTTCGTGCAAATCGAAAGATATACAGGGACGTTGGTACATCATTTACATAAAATCGGACGAAAATATACGTGGGAGCTATACCTAAATTTGAACCGATTTTCACGAAATATAACACACATCATTCTAGACTTAATTCAGTACGCTACGCTAAATTTCTTGCAAATCGAATCATATATACGGACGTTGGTACACCATTTACATAAAATCGGACGAAAATATATATGGGAGCTATATCGACTCTGAACCGATTTCCACGAAACTTAGCACACATCATTCTATACTTAATTCATTACGCTGTGCCAAATTTCGTGCAGATCGAAAGATATACAGAGACTTTGGTGCAAAATTTACATTAAATCGGACCAATATATATGGGATCTATATCTAAATCTTAACCGACTTTCACGAAACTTACCAGGCATCATTCTAGACTCAATTCTAAACGCTATGCCAAATTTCGTGCAATTCATCCAATTCGAATCAAAAATGTGTTGTTTACAAATTACCATGGACAGGCAGATAGACGGACGGACGTGTCTATCTCGTTTCCTTTGCCTGTTACAAACGCATGCATAAAGACATAATATCCTGTGAAGGGTATAACAAGCACGTTTATGAAATTTCATGAACTTCGACAGATAATACGGTCCTGCAGTATTTGCATCATTTTTGTGGCACCTAAAGTCTGGTTGAAATGTCCAGGTCAGTACCCTTAAATGCCTTCTATAAAAAATAAATTAAACATCCTGCGATGTAACCTAAATGTTGATTCATTTTCAAAAAAGTAAGGTCTAAAAACACTTTAAATCGGGAAGTACGTTAATATGAGGACTATATCGAAATATGGACCCAGGATCCAACCAGAATTTCTCTTAATTTGAACCAAATTTTGGCAGCCTACGTCATGTGGTTCGGCAGTTAAATATTTATCCACATTTTCAAAGTATATTAAAACAATCCATTTTGAAACGATTTGAAACCCATGAACCAGAAATAGGTTGTAGAATGTTGTATTGGTGATTCAAGATAGAAAATACCTAAATAAATATCCACATATCCACACATACTCACAGTCGACCTCTACTCAAAAGCCAAGATGATTTTTCGATGGAAATCAGGGTGTTATATCTCACGAACTCGATTAAGTATAAGGGGGACAAATTTCGGCTGGCTAAAGTCAAAACACAGATCCACATAAAACCAGTAAGGAAAGGTCAGACGGGGCCGACTATATGATACCCTTCACCACTTTGTGTACGTACAAGAGATGCTTCTATCTAAAGGATATTGTAGATTATCCTTTAGATAGAAAATACTTGGCATCTTTGGAGGACTATTGAAATGGAATCTGCTGCTAAATTTCTTGAATATAGAACAAAAATCGGACGAAATCTGAACCTATTTCAACAAAACTTCACGAATGTCAAACTGTAGTAACTTCAATGCGGTATGCAAAATTTTCGTCAACCTGCAGAAATTTCAATACGGATGTCAACCTGTATAAAATTTTATTTGCTGTACAAAATTTTGTCTCAATCGGAAAACCATTATGGTGCACCATTTACATAAATTCGTAGAAAACTATATATGGGAGCTATATATAAATCTGAACCGATTCCAACAAAAGTCGCATACAACAATCCTGACCTAATTCAGTACGCTGTGCAAAATTTTGTCTCAATTGGACTAATATTGAGAGTTTGGTGCTCCATTTACAGAAAATCGAACGAAGTCATATATAGAACCTGATTCAGTACTTTGTGGAACATTTTGTTCCAATCGGACAAATATTGGGAGTTCGGTGTATCATTCACAAAAAATCAGACGAAACTATATATGGGAGTTATATCTAAATCTGAACCGATTTCCTCCAATTTCGGTAAACTATGCCAAATTTTATCCACATCGGATCATAAATGCGACCTGTACTTTTGTATGAAAGCAAAAATGTCGGTAATAGCATCAAAGTTTAGAATAGGTTTAGATTTGTTCGAATTTGGCACGAATTATGGTCTTCACACGCTGCCCGAATGTTGCTCTGCGGTATTTTAGCTCATTCCCGGCGAAGCGCTTGCTTGAGGTGATCGACACTATGGTATTTTTTAGTGCCAACCTTGCTTTCCAAAACTCCAGACACAATAATAAACGCGATCATTTTGTTTGGTTACAAACTGCTGGGCAACGAATGTTTTCTCAACGTAGAAAACCAAATTCGATAGTTCACCACTTTCGGCCAAGCGACGCAATTCTTTAGCTCTTTTGAGTCTATTTTGTCTATTCTCTTCTTGCACTTTTTGGAATTTAAATGATTTACCCCGAGCTCATTTTTCAATATTTGCCGAATGGAATATTGCGGTATGATCAGCTCTGGAGCCATTTTTCGGCCACTGCGACACGGTCTTCGATCAAGTCGCTTCTTTACTTTTCGAACCATTTCTGCTTATGTTGCTGTTTTCCTCTGTCCACTTCCTTGACGTTGGGCTACGCTGCCAGTATCACGGTAACGAGCGATGGTACGAGATACAAAAAATGTATTCACATTTAAATGCTACAGTGCTCACGAATAACTTTTTCCTGGAAAATTCTCATGAAAATGATTTTGAGATGTCACTGGAATAATTTTAATAGCTGTCAGTGGCTTAGAAATGACAACAGTCTGGTTGCAGTTTTTTCATCTCACCCTGTATATTGAAAATGTAAAGGATCATTTACGGAAACCGGAATGAATAAGTCCCTTTATTTCATTTGATTAGTACAACGATCTTTAATCGTATTATTTCCATGAGTTTTAAAGTCACAACTAAACTAATAAAATTTCTATTAGATACTGTTACAAATTTGTCAAGTTTCCGCATTTCCCTTGTAACAGATTTTATTAAATTTTGTATAAATTCACATTTGCTGGTATAAAACATTTATAACATACTAACAAATCTAAATGAGCTTTCAATATAACTAATGTACAAGTATATATGTACAAAAGTAAGATAACAAGATTTTCCCACATTGATTTGTTCTAAATATTATCATTCTAGTCGATGTGATGCAAAAACAAAACCAAAATATTCCCTTTGAGCGGTATATGGAATGTTGTGATAGTTGTATTCCACCAACGCCAGCATTTGTCATTAACCATTTTCACAGAACCGAACATTTCAAATTTTCCTCCTTTACGATATTCTACAAGCTCACAAACACACGCACACTCACACATACAGTGACAACAGAATGTAACGACACAAACTCTGACAACTAAAATTGGGAAAATGCAATTTGATGGTAAATTAGTTTTAGTTCCGTATTCGGAAATTATATCATTTCCGTCATTTGTTTGTTCATTCGTCTGCATTGATTTCCACGCCTGCATCCGAACCCACACCCGCTCTCAATACATACAAATGAAGAATATCAGGTTATTTAATTACAACAACAGCATAATGAATCAATGGTAAAAATTAGAATAGCAGCAGAATCAAAAAAGTATTGATTCATTCAACTGAAATGCGAACAACAAATGTAATGTCAGTAAATGAAATGAAATCAAAGAAATGTATGTACGTAAATTTGGTATGTGTGTATGTACATAAACTATTATTATTTTTATACCCTTCACCACTCTGTGGTACAGAGTATTATATCATTGTGCATATGTTTGCAACAGGCAAAAATAATCGAGATGGACCCATGGTTCCTTTTGAGAATATGCATAGAATCACTCCCTGAGTCGATTTATGCATGTCCGTCCGTCCGTCCGTCTGTCCGTCTGTCCGTCTGTAGATGTTAAATTGTAAACAAAGTACAGGTCGCATTTATGATCCGAATTGGATGAAATTTGGCACAGTTCATTTGTTTGGCCCAAGGACGAACCCTATTGAAATTGGGAAAAATCGGTTCAAATTTAGATATAGCTCCCATATATATTTTCGTCCGATTTAATGTAAACGGTCTCCATATATATCTTTCGATTTGCACGAAAATTGGCACAGCGTAATGAATTAGGTCTAGAATGATGTGTGTAAAATTTCATAAAAATCGGTTCAGATTTAGATATAGCTCCCATATATATCTTCGTCCGACTTAAGGTATATTGTGTACCAAAGCCCCTATATATATTTCGATTTGCACGAAATTTGGCACAGCGTAATGAATAAGGTCTATAATGATGTATGCCAAGTTTCGTGAAAATCGGTTCAAATTTAGATATAGCTCCCATATATATCTTCGTCCGATTTAAGGTAAATTGTGTACCAAAGCCCCTATATATATTTCGATTTGCACGAAATTTGGCACAGCGTAATGAATAAGGTCTAGAATGATGTATGCCACGTTTCGTGAAAATCGGTTCATATTTAGATATAGCTCCCATATATATCTTCGTCCGATTTAAGGTATATTGTGTACCAAAGCCCCTATATATATTTCGATTTGCACGAAATTTGGCACAGCGTAATGAATAAGGTCTAGAATGATGTGTGCCAAGTTTCGTGAAAATCGGTTCAGATTTAGATATAGCTCCCATATATATCTTCGTCCGATTTAAGGTAAATTGTGTACCAAAGCCCCTATATATATTTCGATTTGCACGAAATTTGGCACAGCGTAATGAATAAGGTCTAGAATGATGTATGCCACGTTTCGTTAAAATCGGTTCAGATTTAGATATAGCTCCCATATATATCTTCGTCCGATTTAAGGTATATTGTGTACCAAAGCCCCTATATATCTTTCGATTTGCACGAAATTTGGCATAGCGTACTAAATTAAGTTTAGAATGATGTGTGCAAAGTTTCGTGGCAATCGGTACAAATTTAGATTTAGCTCCCATATATAGCTTCGCCCGATTTTAGGTAAATAGTCCACTAAAGTCCCTGGAAATCTTTTGGTATAGTGTACTGAATTAAGTCTAGAATGATGTGTGCAAAGTTTCGTGACAATCGGTTCAGATTTAGGTATAGCTCCCATATATAGTTTCATCCGATTTAAGGTAATTGGTGTACCAAAGACCCTATATATCTTTCGATTTGCACGAAATTGGGCATAGAGTACTGACATTTGGGTCTGTAATAATTTGTGCTAAGTTTCATGAAAATCGGTTCAGATTTAGATATAGCTCCCATAAATATTTTCGCCCGATTGTAGATAATTGGTGCACCAAAGTCCCTGGAAATCTTTTCATTTGCACGAATTTTGGAATAGCGTTCTGAATTAAGTCTAGAACGATGTTGCAAAGTTTCGTGATGAGGATCAGTGGCGTGATCCGAAACTATAGTCTTCCCTGCCTTACCCCTCGGCAATCAATGCCATACATTCCCCACTAATAAATAGTTCTTTTTTAAAAAACAAAATACAAATGGTATCCCAAATAAACCGCCAACACTACTGAAGTACTGAATTAAGTCTAAAATGATGTTGCTAAGCTGCGTGAAAAGATCCATAGCTAGGCCGAATGACACAACGTACTGAAGTAATATAAATTAGTCTCTGGCAAATTTTCCCTGAAATCGATATATAACAGATAAAGATATATAACAAGAACGCGTCGTCTGTTGGGATACATATGTAGAATATACCCAATGTGGTGAAGGGTATCATATAGTCGGCCCAGCCCGACTTTACTACTTTCCTTACTGGTTTATTAACATGTTAACCACAAAAATAAAGGGAATTTATTCTTTATATTGTTAGTTATTGTTTAATTATTGAAATCAAAGATTTTTTTATAAAACCATTACCATTATGTACTTATTGATGCTCGTATATTTGTAACAGGAGCGAGGAGACGTATGTTTAAGGATTGTGATCTGATAGGTGCATCAACGTGTCGTGTAAAACAAGTAAAACAAGTGAAAAAGCGTTAAGTTCCGCCGGGCCGAACTTTGGATACCCTCCACCATAGAAATACTGACATTTTTTTGAAATGAAAATATAGGGAACATACACATAACTACAATTCTACCAATCCATTGTTGTAAACCAAATAGATATTTCAGCAAATTTAATGGGGGTTTTCTCTAAAATCTCT
Organism: Musca vetustissima; assembly: GCF_032173495.1. Classification (NCBI taxonomy): domain Eukaryota; kingdom Metazoa; phylum Arthropoda; class Insecta; order Diptera; family Muscidae; genus Musca; species Musca vetustissima. The sequence continues at coordinate 18,075 of NW_026877218.1, forward strand.
AAACCCCAAAATGTTGCAAATACTTCAATATTTACAACATTGTGTAGGAATTAGCGAATGCTTGGTGTTTTCATTATATAAGAGGTTATGCCTAATTAAAGGCAGATATAGCTCAAGTTCCAAGCTAATAATTTAGTTTTGAATCCCAATACCGTGCGTCACGCTAAATATTAAATATGTTGAATGTTTTATATAGGACCTGGGCCTAAATGCGGGTTGATATAGTTCATTCTCAAACCTCACGTTCTAGTTTTTATGTCGATATCCTCCGATAGAAAAATGATTAGAGCATATGGCCAAATCGACTAAATCGTTTTCGAATTCTATACTATGCAGGGTAGGAACGGAAAATTTCATCTACAAAATATACCCCATTCTATAATGATATGGGGATAACCCCAGCTATATGGGGATAACCCCAACACACGGAACAAATTAGCTAACTATTTTAATATAAACCAGTAAGGAAAGTAGTATAGTCTGACTGGGCCGACTATATGATACCCTTCACCCCTTTGGGTATATTCGAAGGAACATTGACATGAAATTGAAGAGAGGAACATCTTCATCTTCATCTATAAGTAAACCGACTAACATCAATCCCAACACATGCCATTCTGCAACTTATCCTAATTTTGTAAATAGACTTGCCAGAAATTAATTTATACTAATTTCAGTTCGTTGTGTCAATCAGCGTAGCTTTGGGTTTTAAGTGCATCATTTATTAAAAACGAAAGTATATATAGGAGCAATATGTAAATCTGAACCGATTTCAAGAAACCTTGATACACGAATGGTTATAGTAACTTCAGTACATTGTAAATTGTGTGGCAGACGGCCAAACTTTTAGTCTTTAGAGCACAATTTACATTAAATCGGACGAAAATATATTAATGGACGAAGTCAAAGTGTTCAAAGCAGATTTTTACGAAATTTAACACACATCGTTCCGGACTCACTTCAGCACGCTATGCAAAATTTCGTGCAAATCGAAAGATATATAGGGACTTTGGTGCCCTATTACTTAAAATCGGACGAAAATATATATAGGAGCTATATCTAAATCCGAACAGATGTTCACGAAATTTAACACGAATCTTTCTAGACTTAATTCAGTACGATATGCAAAATTTCATGCAAATCGAAGGATATATAGGGACTTTGGTGCACTATTTATCTAAAATCGGACGAAAATATATATGGCAGCTATATCTAAATCTGAACAGATTTTCACGAAATTTAAACCGAATCATTCTAGACTCAATTCAGTGCACTATGCCAAATTTCGTGCAAATCGAAGCATATATAGGGACTTTGGTGCACCATTTACGAAAATATATATATGGGAGCTATATCTAAATCTGAACCGATTTTCTCCAATTTCAATAGGGTTCGTCCTGGGGCCAATCAAGTGACCTGTGCCAAATTTCATCCAAATCGGATCATAAATGCGACCTGCATTTTGTTAACAAAAATACATGGACGGACGGACGGGCAGACGGACATGCATAATTCGACTCAGAAAGTGATTCTATGCATATTCTCAAAAGGAACCATGGGTCTATATCGATTATTTTTGCCTGTTACAAACATATGCACAAAGACATAATACCCTGTACCACAGTGTGGTGAAGGGTATAAAAAGGGGGTTATATGGGGACTACCCCTAAAATGGGGTGAATATTAATAATTTTTGGTAGGGAGATTTGCTACCATATACGACTACAAAATACCAAATTACAGCAAATTCGGTTGAAAAACGCGCTAAAGAACCCCAAAATACCGAAAATTGAGGGGTATCATTATATGGGGGCTATCAGAAAAAGTGGACCAATGTTTATAATTTTTAGTTTAGATATTTGGCAACTAATAAGAACACAATCTACCAAATTTCAGTGAATTCGGTTGAAAATCGCGCTCAGTACTTCCAAAATACCGAAAATTGGGGGATACCCTTATATGGGGGCTATCAGAAAAAATGGACCGATGTTTATAATTTTTTGTGTAGGTATTTGGCACTTAATAAGAAACCAATGTACCAAATTTTAGCGAATTCGGTTGAAAAACTCGCTCAAGATCCCCAAATTACCAAAAATTGGGGGGTACCCTTATATGGGAGCTACCCTTATATTTTGGCGATCTATCTCAATTCGTGTAGACGCTAGAGTGATTACAACAGACGGACATGCTTAAATCGTCATAGAATTTTACTCTGATCAAGAATATATATACATTATAGGTCGGAAGTGATTATTTCGATGCGTTACAAACGGAAAAACAAAACTTATATACCCTCCATACTATGGTGGAGGGTATAAAAATGTAATTCGGTGTTGCTAATAGATATATACCCTCAGCCTATGGTTTGTGGAGGTCGTCGGAATTACAAACAGTTTTTATTATTCGCTTTATATAAGGTATATATTTTAAGAGGTTTCGGATTGAATGTTAATCGGTTATTCAATAGGTTGTGTAAAGTTTGGTTCAAAATCGGACATTTATAGATCGACTCTAAATTGTCTGAACCAATATTTCGATGAGGTATATTTTGGCTGTATCAACGTATATACACCCTCATTAGCCATAAGTCTGAGGGTATAATAAGCGGGACCTTTGTAAAGGAGCCATGTAAAACATTGGACCTAATTTAAAAAAAAAGCAAAGACAGTGAGCGGAGCAGTATCGTCGGACGGGGCCGACCATACGATACCCTACGCAACTACCACGGAAATATTCACGAAATATTCCGAGCCTGGGCAATATTTCGTGATCCTCTTGCCCGATTAGAGGTAAACAGTACTTCTTCCTCACACTGAGTATTCAGTTACGAGTATTCAGTACACCTATTGTCCAGATTCCCTTCACCGTGTGTAGTGTTGTGATGTTCGGCTTTCATTTGTGGTCTATAGATTGACTCGAAAATAACACAAAAAATTCAGTTTTCGGTCCACTTCATTCCAAAATTATCATCTGATCATCACCGAAAATTATAGGCGTTGTCCTTAACCATACCTGGAACCTCATGGAACATTTCAAAGCGATCAGCGCTATAGTCCCGATCTCTAGAGTGAT